>NW_009618090.1:97661-178124 GCF_000690535.1 Cariama cristata | reverse complement strand
GTAGGGAAACAAAGACAAGTATGTGTATTGCTACTGCTTCTAGAGACAGGCTTCTTCAGGATGTGTGAATGGACCACAAAGTTTATGTAGTCAAATATATTTTCTGTTATTTGGATGATATTTACTTGTGTGAATAATGATGAGGCATCTTGCTGGGCGGAGATTATTAATCTGAAAAATTGTTTGCAGATGCAGGTTCTGAGTGCAGTTACAGAAAATAATCTTAGGTTTCACAAGCCAAATATTTTAAGAATTGAATTGCTAATAATTTTTACAAATGGTGCTATACTGTTCTGGAAAAGCCTACATAAATATTTTATTAGTAGCTCTGTAACATATTAGATTTCCTTTTGCTGAAAGCATCTGGCAGGGGGCACAAGTCTTACTTGAATGAATGTTTTATGCTTAGTCTCTTAAAAAAATTTAGAGGGAGACTCCGTTCTTTAAGGAAACCATCAACTATGTTACTGCTCCTACTAGGAAGGTTAAAAATCATAACCAATTTTTTCCCAAAGAATTGCACTGTGAAATATGGGATGGGATAAAGGTTTTATTGGTGTTCGATTGGGCTCACATGCCTTGTGAGCTTGTGGCTTTTCTTTCCGTGAATAAGGCTACCATCCCAAGCTTTGGCTAAGAAAATACTTCTGTTTCAACATGACATCTTACTATGTTCAAGTTCTATTTCATAGAAGAAAGAACTATTTAATATTTTTAGATTTTAAAAAAATCTCTTGTATTCTTTTTGTGTAAAGTTGGGCAATGTTTTAGTGCTTAAAGAAGGAATATTCTAAAGAGCACTGTCTGCACAACAGCATGTATTATACATTTTTAAACAATACTATTTTGTAATTGTTATTTGCTTAAGTGCTAGTGCCTCAGAGTTTTGCAGAGCTAAAAATAAACACAAGCTAACTGGTAACATCTGACACACACAGTTTATGTGTGTGCCGGTGTACCTATATATTGTAAAACCAAAACTGAAAAACAAACCACAAAGGATTCAGAAGGGGTAGGCTGGAGTGGGACTTCTTTTTGTTCGGGTGAGGAATGGAGATGGGGGAAAAAAATGTTACAGCTGGAATGAGATGGTGGGAGAAAAATATGTTCCGTGATATGTGCTGAGGCTGTAGAAGGTAGAAACCTGTTGAAAGGCTTGGAGTACTTGCAGTTCCCTGGGTGACACAATCTGGAGAGCCAGATGTTTCATTTTGACTTGAGTGTCATATGCTGTTATTAACACCTTCACAATTTGAATGTGTGTGTGTGTGTATATCACCCACACACATGTATGCATTTAACTGTGTCCAGTGGGTTGAATTCTAATCTTGCGCTGTGGAGAGCAAAACCAAATGATAAGAGTTTTCAATCTTTATTTTACTTGGTTAGAAACACATGACATAATTTGCTAATTTTCTTTCTTATTTCACAGCAAATCACTGATCTGAAAAAAGAGAACTTCAACCTGAAGCTTCGTATATACTTTCTGGAAGAGCAAATGCAGCAGAAGTTTGATGGTCCCACTGAAGAAATATACAAAATCGTATGCATTTAGAATAATTTAATAGAACTATACATCTTTTTCAAGAGTTTATTTGGTGGGGAGGTTGCCTTTTTTACTTAACTGTTGAGTATTTTTTGGTGTTGGAAATTTTGGTATGATTATTTTATTCTGGCCTAATCCTTTTCAGTAATAACTAAATTAAAATGACCATTATAAGGTGTGGAAAAATTAGTTTCAAATGTGTGAGTGTCCATAATATTGGGGCAGTCTAAGAGATGATATGTTTCCAGTAAGTGGTTATAAATCCTTGGTAGTTATGCAACTGAAATCATGTACTGCATAGGGAATAGAAGAAGCAGCATGCTTCTCCTGAATTTGGTATGTAGTTATTCTGCTTTCTACTATCAGGCAGTTCAGTTCACCCCTCTATTCTTTCCTGGATTTATCAGATGTCAGTACAGCTACTTGGAGGTTGTTTGGGCACTCCAGCTCAAAGCTGCTTCTTTTGAAGCATGTAGATAAAGTTGTATTAGGGTTGTGTGCAGCTTCTAGTTTTATTGCTCTAAATTGAAAGAATGCGTATTTATACAGGATTCAGAAAATCTGTTTGATTACTATGTCAGCTTGTAGAAGAAACTGGTATCTTTTTAAGTTGGAAGAAGGATTTGAGTCGAGTGGTGTGTCTTGCATCCTTGTTTTTTCAGGTTTGCAGAGGATAGGAAACATTTCTTACCACCTTTCGTGGTGCCTGTGTTCTAGAGGGGAAAAGAGGTCATTTTGGTAACACAGTAGCATGTTATTTATAACAGATGCTTGCATCGAGTCTCTTTTCTGTGATAGGATGGAAACTTAAGTCTCTTTTGATGCTTGTGGCAATAGTTAAGTACATAAATGGATGTTTAGCTAGGTCATGGTTTCAACTGAATGTTGCTGATTGCTCTTCTGTCCTGGTCTTCTACACTGCTGTGTGTCTTGTAATTGCTAATATATTGAAATGGAATCTGTCAACTTTCAGGCCAAGTAGTTCTTCGTACAGTGTATGCTTATGTTGTGAGTAGTTTTCTTAGGCTATAACGAAATAATGTCAAGGTTATTAAAAACCTTGATAGTTGATACAGTCAGGTTTTTAAAGAACAAGAAAAGAAAATATCTCATAGCTCAAAGAAAAACCATGCATGGAAGCCCTGGAAATTCCCAAGTTGATCTGCAGTTCTCCTTGTTATGGTAGTTAAGTGTGTGTGTGTGTGTAGGGGATTCGTATTACTTGAGTACAATGGTCCTGAAAGCTTTTTGAGATTTCAGAAAAGTCTTGAACCTTGCAAAATGTGTTCTTTAAAAGCTAAAATGTCTCTAGGCTATTCTTAGCCCAATGATACTTTATAATTACTGGTCCAAGCAAAAAGTAATCTACACATTGCCAATAACTTTTGGGTAGGGTGACCTCTGAATTCTCTCTAGACACTTTCATTCTTTTGTCCTAGAACATTGAGCTGAAAGTTGAGATAGAAAGTCTGAAGCGTGATCTGCAGGAGAGAGAGAAACTACTCATCAAAGCCTCGTAAGTACTAGTGTATTTCTCGATGTCTGTTAGTTAGGATTTCCAAGATCTTGCTTCTATTTGTTTTTCCCTGATGTTTTAGGAATATGCGGATCCCAAAGTAGTATTTTAAGGGCACTTATCTAGAAATTGCTTCATTCATTACAGAAGTTAAATGTGTGAATTCTTAAACACACAATAATGTTAATGTAGTTATACTGGATGGTGCAACTTTGGTATTATCCTTCGTTCTACTGCATTTTTCAGGGAAATAAATGACTCCCTAGTTGGGAATGGCTTAGCATTCCTGTTGTAGAAGTTAAGCTAAGAGCTTAATTATCTCAACAGGTGAAGAGGTGGACTTTTTTTACAGCACTGGGCTGAGAAGATATCACACAAAACACTTCTCAGTAAGGCTGAGAAAGCAGTTCAGAACTAATCTTGAATGAATCTTGTGGTTTGTAATAATATAAAAATGAATACTTAAAATTCCTGCTTTTCTGTTAGAATCTCTTTTCTAAATAAATATAACTTATTTAAAAATTACGTAGTGCAACATTGTCTTATGGCATGGGCAAGGTGGAATATGGAATATGCTTTGGGGAGGGAATGGATGACCGTAGGTCTGACAATAGCCTGTTAAACTGCTTCCTTCTAGATGTCAGGTTCAAAACTGATCCACACTGGCAATGACTGACAGCTACCGACTGTTACATGGGCCTCAGTTTCAATGGAATTTTCTTTGTGTGATCTACCTCACGTTCCATTGAATTGCTACCAATTAGCCTTTCTTCAGTAGTTCAGAGGGGCTTAGGTTCAAGTAGATCCTGAGGACCAGGACCTCTCCAGGTAGCTGTCAAAGGGTATTGCTGGGCTTTGAATGGAACCTTGCACAAGTTCATAATAGGAAGCAAAATTTAGAGGCAAAATCATAAACAAGTGGTCGTCCTTTGTTTAGTAAGGAAACACTAGCTGTTCTTTTCTTACGAAGTATTAACGATTACTGAAAAGGCAATTGGAGAGATCGTGGCAGCTACGTATCTTCAGTTTATTCCAATGCTGCTTTGTGTAGAAAATACAACTCTACCAAAGGCTTGATACTGTATTTGGAAGCTTTAAAAATATGAAGGAAATATTGCACTTTTTCATCATACATATGAAGTGCTTGCTTATCCACTGTGACAAAGCTTGTGTGTGGAACTCTCGGACTATACCACTAAAATTGCTATATTGTATGTGTAGACATTTGTATTTAACCCTAAAGTGACAAGCAGGTACCGATAAAGTGGAAGATGCTTGCTTGTGCATAATCTATCAGCCACTTGCACTTTAAATGTTTTCCACTTTGATATGCAATGGGATTTCTATCTATATTATGGTCTTTCAGTAAGGCAGTTGAAAGCTTGGCCCAAGGTGGTGATGCTGAAATACAGCATGTGAAAGAAGAGGCACAAAAGAAGATACAAGAAATGGAGGAAATTCTGACTAACAGAATAAACTTTCTGGAAGAGGTGAGTGGCCAAAACTGATGGAATAGTTAGAAATTAGTAGCGTCTTTGTATTATTGTATGAGATTTGGTACTGTGATCTACCTATATTTTCAAAATTGTTTCAGCTTTCCTGGAAAAATAACCAGTGCTGGAGGGAGGTGGGATTAAAGCAGGGGGGTTGGGAATTAAAAAAAACCACACAACAAACGACAGTGAAAGGGAAGGTGTTTTTACCTGCTCTTGAAATGTCAAATATGAGGATAGCAGTTCTTCAGGAAATTTGTGCCTATTGGTGGGTTTTAGGTACATTCAGCACAAACCTTTGATTCCTGAATTCCACTGTGAGGAGGCTACATTTTCCAGACTACCATCTCTGTTTAGAGGAAAAGGGGCTGGATTTTCAGAACTTTTACTGATAGGGTCTCAGCTTCATAAACAACTGAAAACACTCTGTAAGCACTCCTGTCATTACCCATCTTTATATGGGACCTCAGTATTGCAGTATCAGTCTGAGATTCTGTGGCTTTCTCTATCTCCACTCTTATGTGTTCATTATAGGCTGAGGGAGGCCACCTACTCATGGCAGCTTCTGGGTAGGTGAACCAGTGGTGCTCCCTTCTGTTCCACCTGCATGCCTTACACTCTGTTGTTGGATTGACCTTTATCTGCCAGATACTGTTGGCTTCTACTGTAACTGTGTCACCTTTTTGCATAACATTCTCTTGTTCCACAGGTTTATTGTTAACAATGTCTCTTTGTAATTCCTTGCTGTCTGTGGTTGAGGTGATTTCTTCCTGTATTTATTGTTGAACCTTTGCTGATATCTTTGCAGGGGAATTGCTTCACGTTTTCCTCATTTTGTGGTGTAAAGGCAAAAAAATCCGATTATCTGTGTGAATAACGTGTTTCCTCAGAAGGAAGGAGAAGTTCAGTTTCTTGTAAAGAACAAATTTGATATTGAATGGTCTGTGCTGGAAATGTTTGTGTCAAGTTCTAGAAATACATAAGCTCATGATTGTTCTGCATTATTGACTGTATACACTTATCTGGAGGTGTGGGATTTTGTAGCTGTGTTCATGAGGGGGTTGTATGTTTGATGCTCTTTCTGTAAGTAAACAGAAATAGCACAAGTGGGTATATCCCAATATTTGCTTTCTCATCCCTAAAGAACGAATTGGTCATGGAAGGTATTGGTAGCAATCTCCTGATGGTATCTTCTATCAGGATGATTTAGCAGTATTTATAAAGCAGTGAGCTCCTTCAGGGAGGAGGAGGGGGGAATCTCCATGACCTTTTTTTCAGTTTAGTGGGACTGGGATTTCTCAAAGTGTTCTTCATGCTATTGGATTGGTAGAGAAGTTCCTAAATTACTTGCTCCGTACCAAAATAGCCAGTCAGACTGGTGTTTCTCAAATCTGACAGGGCAAATATTCTAATCTCATGGTGATGCAGTATTTTCTGGAGCCTGAAGATAGTGTTGGCCTCTGATGTTGGCCTCTGACATGAATTTTATTATGCTTGTGAATGTAAACACTGTGGCATAGTATTAGTCACTTGTTTACATAGCACCATATAATTATATAGAACCAGGTAATGCTAACAAAGATTGATTTCCTGCAGAGTTTTTGACTGAAATATGAATGCTGGCAGAACAGCTTTTCAGGAGACGAGTTGAGTGGTCAAGTCAAGACCTTTTCCTCACCCTCCCCCAAAGAGATGGGCTTTTTAGTACAGACTTGAAGGAGAGAGGGGAATTACTTGTTAGGCTACAAGGAGGTTTTTATTTTGTAGAAAGCAAAATTCAGTGAGCGTACAATATAAAAATGTAGATCTGAAAAAAATTTTATGTGGTGTATGACAAGTGTGGGTTTTTTGGTGTTCCTAGTCTCCATGAGTTGGGTCACCTAGAGGAAGTTGACTGGAATCTCTGGGTGTTATCTTTCTTTCCATTGCTGTTCAAGGGAAAAATGTCTTGGTTAATACTTTATCAATTCTTGCAAAATATTATAAATTATGTTGGGAAGAGTTCCAGTTAGGTTCAGTGAGCCTGTGAATATTAATTTCATCTCCGATTGAATAAAAAACCCCTCCTTTAACCTCTTAAATTTAAGCATAGCTATTTATTAAGATAGTGGGAGGACAGTGGGACAAAGCAAAATTATAATAGCTAAATCTAAAGCCATGGCATAGGGGCACTTTTGTTTCCAGTTCTGCTATCAGTTAGGGTATTTGTTTTATTTTTTTGAAAGAAACTTCCCTTTATGTACCACAGAAAGTGGATTAATCTTGAAAATGTAGACACAAAGAGTTCAGAAGCATCTGCAAAGCCCTTGAGCTACTTGGTAAAAGTTGCTAAATTAAATATACCAAGACATGTTTGGTAGAAGAAACTTCAATATGTGAAAAATTTTGTGAGCATTTTGTTCTTATAGACATGAGGATTGTGTGTTTTAATTGCAGAATCTTAAAGCTGCTCAAGAAGATATGGAAAAAGCCATTGCAATGACAGAGAAGGAGAAAGCTCTGAGAATAGCTGCTGAGCAGAAACTTTCTTCAATTATGAATGCCCCTGCAAAAGATGTGGATATGATTACAGGAGCTGAGAAAGACAGGTCAGAACTCTTGCTGGTGATGTTTCTAACTATTGGAATTCTTTATTGTTAAAGTGAGAAGAGTCAATGTGGATATAGGTTTAATAGTTTGATCCTACCCTCAGATACATGAATGAGTGTTACTGGCCATCTCATCTATTCAGCTATTAAATGAATAGCAACACAGCAACCAGTTTACATGCTGCGTGATAGCGTAATCATCTTTAAAAGTTGTCTGAAAGGGTAAAAGGATCAGTATGCATGTGACATGAGCAAATTCTACTTTAAAGCATCTTTGTAACTTTGCTGACTTACCTCCTGCTTGCTGCTTTCTCAGACCGTTGCTGAATAGAACTTGACTCTACCCTTTGTGTTCACTTACTGCTTTCATGGTGTTTATGTACTCTTCAGTCCCAGTGGTGTATCTGTTGAGGTTGGTAAATCTAATGGGAAGAGAAACATAGCGTGTTTGAGCTTCGTGGTTTTGATTGTGCTTTGCAAAGCACTGGCTTTGTTTGGCAGGTAGATGGAAAGATGTGTGAGTAGTTAAATAACCTTAGGTAGGGAAAATGTGTAAACTCAAATCTCAGTACTTTGGAGAATTATTCTTATTTTTAGGTATGTAGGGTAAAATACATGCCTGGCAAGCCTTCCAGTAAAGCTTAGTTTGGGGCTGTGAGCCCAGAGTGAAGAGCAAAAGATTGTTATGAATCCTTGTACTTTGGAATATCTTTTCCTGTCCATTTGTGGCTGATCCCTGCAGGTAACTGTGTAATTGGTCTACCTTGGTAGCAGAACTGTGTTTGCTGGAGGCTTTAATTTCGTAGGTTTTGTATTACAGTAGGAGCAAGGCAAGGTTTGCAGTGTTTTCCAGACAGTTTTTGTAAAAGCATGTGGATTGAGAGCTGCAAATCTGAAATCTACAGTGGCATTAAATTATGAAACTGTTCTAATAAGTTTTGATACTGCACCTTATATGCCACAACAGTAATTATAACCTGACTGTCAAGTTATTTCCCTCCTTTCCCCTTTCCCTTTCCTGTCTTCCTATCTGTTAGTCATCTGCATGAACACAGTTGCTCTCCTGAGTGATTTGAGCTGGGAAGGAGTTACAAAACCAGTCTCTTTCAGAGGTACTTTAGTTGCCAGCTCGGTAGCTTGTGTGACAACAGTGCTTAAAGTGTGGAAACAAATTGTCAGGACTGGATCACTGAAGTGAAGACTGTGTGGAGTATGATGAAGAACGACTCCTCTTTTTTTTTTGTTTTTTCTCCCCCCCCCCGCCCCGCCTCTGTGATCCGGTGTTAGCAGGATCTTCTATAATTACATGCTGGTAGATCAGTGTAAGTATTTGCAGGACCAGAAAAGCATAGGGCTAATGGAAGAAGAGAATATTTGACTTCTTGAAGTAAATCAAATATTAACATGTTGATGCTTTAAACTTGTCTGGGAGTAGCACATGTGGAATTCATGTGTTAAAAAGATACTTTCACCATCTAGGCTACAAAATACTGAGAGAATCACAGCTGGCTCTTATGCCAGAAAGTTTTCACATATAACCCTTACGTCTGTCAGAAGACTCAAACATTGTTGTTTTTATCAGTTAGAATACTGGAAGTGTCAAGATGTGTATTGACCAATGAAGATAGCGTTGACCTAACTTTTTTTTTCTTATGTGAAACAAGAACCACCTTAGGTACAAATATAAATGAAACTGAGTACTTGAGGGACACTTAGTGATGACATGTAAGGATACGGTGTTGTGTGTGCTAAGAAGTGGAATAGATTGATAAGCTTTTTGTGTGTGCTCTAAAGGACAATGTTACTAAAATATTGACGCTTAAGGGTTGACATTTGAAATGGTACTCCAGGAAAGTAAGAATGAGCACTTTGCAGATAGCACAACCTGTTTGTTGCTTGCTTTAAAGTTATAGCACCTTTTCTGGTTTCTCTGGAGGGAGAAGGGCTTGTGAAAGTACTTCTGTAAGTTTTACAAGTATTGTCTGGAGTCTTCACCTAGGAAAGTTGTCTGCAAGATTTACTGCAATGACTGGAGAATTGGTGGTAGATGATGCAAGATTAATATGAAAAATCTTATAATTTTAGACTTATAGAGCAACTGAATCTGTCATTGAAAAGTAAAGAAGCTATAATTCAACACCTTGAAGAGGAAAAGTCTCAGAGTGGATCTTATGATGGGAACTTATCAGCAGAACAAATCAGAGAACTTACCATTGCTTTGAGGCATGAAAAAGATAGTGAGATAGAGGTGAGGAAACTGACTGAACAGTTATGTTAAATCTCGTGTGGTGTAGGATTTTAAAGGTTTTTTGCATGACAGTATGTGAGTGACTTAAGCCAATTATTTAAAATATTAATCTCCACAGTTATTCCTTCTCTCTGTTCTCCATTTCCTTAACATTCATGGATTATATTGTGGTGTGGTGGTCAATATTCATCCTTATTATCTATGGATTCAAGGAGAGGTCATGTTTCCTATTGATTTTATGCATGTATTATAGATACTGTGCAATTGCTTTACAGAAATATATATAAAAAATGCTAGATGTTAATAGATCCCTCAATAGATGACGTAACTTCTATAGAAGTTAAGAATGTGACTTGAGAATTGATTTTTGGGAAGTATCTTTAGTGTTATGGTCTGGAGAAAAAACTGTGATAAGGGAGGTGGACATAAAAAAATCTCATGAAATAAAGTGAAAGTCTAGCCTTTAGCTTACAAAAGGTGCTAAGAGTTAGTCTTTTATTTCACTTGGCTCTTAAACAGGAAGACAGATATCCTGAAAACTGAAATGTAGGAACAGGTCTTAAGGCTTGTTGTCTTTTTAATTTTTCCATTGTTTATTCAAACAATGAATTAAAGCTGGGAGAATTAAGACAGTAATCATGGAGGCTGTCATGCTTCTGAGAAATTTTCTTCTCTTTTGTTTTGGAACATAATATTGATCAGTACCTACGCACCTTTTTGTTTATGTCAAGAATAGACAAGAACCTTCTATGATTGGATTGATTAGTGGAATTAAAAGTTTTCAGTTCTGGGTGGTCTTGCAATTAAATCAGTATGTGTCAGGAAAAACTACCCTGGTTTCACAAGAGTATTTGTGTGTCAAGGTGAAAACAGAGTCATCTTTATTTCATAGGAGCTGGACAGACTGTACGATCATTTTTGGGATGTAGTATTGGAGAAGAAAGTCTGATGAATACCTTTGCACAACTCTGTATATGATTACTTTTAAAAAATAAATAATTCTGTAACCTCCCCAAATAAAAGTGCTAATTAAAATCTCCCTTGATAGGAGCATCTTGCTGACATAGATAAATGTCACATAAAAATGCATTTTTATTAACTCGGCAAGTACAGTTGCCCTGTCTCATGGAAGAACATGTTGTGTGGTTTTTTTCTTCTTAATTTGGACAGGCTCATACTGTGCCCAGGTAGATTTGTAGACTTCTGGGAGGCAACCGATTCAATATATTCCTGCCAAAAAGTGTATACTAAGTTTTCCCCCCCTCCCTCCCCAAGGTTTTTAAGCTCTTTTTGCTTCATTTTAATTCTTGATGAGTTACATTTGTGTTTAGAATGGATTTCCTTGACCGTAACAACTGTTTTGTTCTTATAGGCTATTAGAATGGAGCTTAAAAATGAGAGAAATTCCTTGGAAAAACGAATTCAGGTAAGTTCTAGTTTTGTTTCTGTTTCCTCAACCACTTACAGTGTATGTTGGGATCTCTTCTGTTACGCATTCATAGATATAAAGAGGCCTTGACTTGAAAGGAAGCAAAACAAGTTCTCTGGTAAATTCTCTTTTATGTTAGATGACAGGAAGGCTCACCTTGATTTTTGAAACAATTTTCACTAAAGCTGATAGGCACGCTCATCAAATATTGAAGCTGATACTCATAGCAAGCCCATGAGATTAGGCTTCCTGTACTATATTCCAGGCACATCTTTAAGATGATGACTCTCATTTTGGGACTGTATTTTATGTTAGTAATCTGAGTAATAAGATATAAGAACTCTGAGAGAATGTACTTATTAATGTGCAGTTACAGTATCTCTTAGTGGGAAGTTAATGCAACTTTCACATAATCTAATTTAGTCACTTCAAGAAGAGCTACAAGAGAGAGAAAATGAGCTTACTGTTGAAAAGAAGAATGGTTTGAAAAGGGATAAAACCATTCAAGGGCTAACTGTTGCATTAAAAGCAAAGGAAAAAGAGGTATGATGATTATGATCTTGCTGGTTTGTTGAACTATTGTTGGGCATTAGGAGGCTTCTAGTGGGTCCTTAATCACTACTGTCATATCTGTAAGCAGTTCTGTTTATCTGGAGTTTTGGGTCCTGGACTGGAGGAGGGGGGAAAAAGATGCTTAACTGATACTTTCTCCCTTAAGAACTTTGAGGAAAAATGTTTTCAGTTGCACACTGATTTTTATCAGCTCTGAGTGCCACTTAAAAGGTATGACTAGTATTTTATGTTGTTGAGTAAGTGGAGCTGTCATAAAGACAGCTAAAATAGGAGAGGTCAATGGCAGCTGAAATTCAGATTTGTGGAAGAATGGGAAATACTTAACTTGAGTGATAGGCAGTCTAGTGAGTGTTGTATAAGAACAAGAATTTCCTTATAGAAGATTTATTATGATGTATTTGGTGTTTTTGTTCTTTAAAGTATTTGTTTTCTGTAGTTGGATGAATGGATAATGAGATGGGATAGCTATTACTGAATCACCATCCCTTGGAAATAATTCTTTCTTCATTATATTCATTTTACTTTGCTTAAAGAATGAGGAGCTTTGTTCTGAAATTGAAGATCTAAATGCTTCGTTGGCTAAGGCAAGAGAGGCAACTCACAAAGCACACATCCAAAAATTCAAGGTAAGCAGCAAACAATTAATGTGGTTTTCCCCATCCCTACTCCTCCCTTCTCCATAATTCCATCAGTGGGTAGTGCTTTGTATCTTTGACAGTAGAAGAATGGAAATGAGTTTAAAATGTTGTTAAAAATGTTTAATTTTTCTTACTTTGAAAAAATTTTGCAAAGCAAATTATTTAAATGATAGAGTGTTAAAATGTCAGGTTACTTATCACGTGTTTTGAGTTTTTTTCTTCTGTAACAACTGAGAATTATTAAGGGAGAAATATGTAAAAGAAAAAGAGTTAAAAATAAAGACACAAAAATAGTTGTAGAGCTAAGAAGACACTGAGCTTTCTTTGTTGACCTAAGAATATTTTGGTTTTTCTTCCAAAAGTGTGGTAGCAGCTTACTCTTCATGTTAGCAGAGTTGAACTGGGTATAAGACACTTTTTTTGGATTTAATTATATAATAAATATGAAACCACTGTTTATAAAATAATGGAATGTTGTTTGTGAAAATGTGATTTAGTAATACTTTCGTGTGTGTGGAGGCGAAGGGGCTTTATGATGATAATTTATGCATTATAAAGGTCTTAAAATGTAAAATGGGAGAAAGTAAGAATTTGATATTAAAATTGACAACATAATGTCTCTTGTAATGTTTTCAAACTCATCTAAAACTGAGTCTGATAAAACTAACTAATCCTGATTAGAGGCAGTGATGAATTTTCCATTATGATGTTTATCCACTTGGTCTCTTAGCTTTTGGAAGAGGTTGATACGCTTACCTCCAAAGTGCACACACCTAAAGCTTTTGTGACTGACTGTACTGTTTTTTTATTTCAGAGTCTAATGGAGTAGTAATGTCTAGTTCTCACAGAGCACCTCCATTTCTTCAAAATCCGTTTATTTCACTTAAGCCCAAATTTGAAGTGTGCTCTATTGAGAAAATATATCCTATTTCTTCTCTGGGTCATTTTGGCCTGTGTGTGAATGTATAGCTTATGTTTACTTTTTCATACAATGGAAGTCCTGCTTTGAAATACTACACTAATTTTAACCCTTTCATTTCTTTGAGAGCTTCATTATTTTTCAGAATTTCTAGGTTTAAAAATGTAACTAATACCTCCTGTCCTCAAAATCCATATTGCATGGTGGGTGACAGAGCAAACCTTTCTCCTCATTACTCTGCTACTTAGCTACAAACTTGAGTTGAAGGCAGTTCTCTGTGAGTAGATCATGCTGCATAGACCACTACTCCTGTCATCTGTGTTGTGAACTTCGAGGCTGGTTATAACAGTATGTGATGGGGAAGAACACCAATCAGACTTGCTTTTTCATATTAAAATTATACTTGTGACTCGGTAACTACTTGACCTAGTCTGGATGCAAACTGACCCAAAAGCAGAAAGCCTTATGTAATAACAGCTTTGGGAACCAATAATAATGATATGATCTCATTTGCACTATGGACTCCTTTGCCAGGTCAACCTTTATCTAATTTTTAGTTATCTAAGAGTTTGTTATTCTGCGCTGGATGTCATTGAAAGCTGTGTTACATTAGTTGAGAAAATTTTCAGTGTAAATTTTCCCTGTTGAGTAACTGTCATTTCACTGTATTTTTGCACCACAGTTTTGAAGTACTGGAAAGAGGTGTGGAGGAGTGGGTTTGGATGCAACAGTAGTAAAGACTTCCCATTTCTACAAAATACCCTTATGAAACTTGAATGCTGCTTTATGTTTCAGGGTGCTGAGGATTATCAAGCGCTCTTGATGGAAAAAGAGACCCTCTTAGCAGAGCTGCGTTCAGAAAACCTTACAAAGGATGCTGAGAATCGTAAACTACAAAGGAGGATTAAAAGGACCGATCAAGAGCTGAATGATTTGAATTTAGAAAGAGAGAAAATGGAGAAGGAGCTGGATGAAGCACAACTACAGAAGAGCAGAAGTGACAAAACCATTAATGTTATTATCACTTTTTTCCTTTATTTCATAAAGTTTAAAAATAATTTAGTGCTTCTAGCATGTCCTTTTCTAACAAATTCATTGTTTTAATTTGAATAATTTTTGGAAAGATAAATGCATTTGCCTAAAGCCAGTGTTCTAAAGATTATGACCAAGAAGATTGAGGAAAATTCTGGCATGTAGTCCGCACAGAAAGATATTTTAAAATAAATATAACTTTGATAGTTAGGTCCTAGAAAAAAGTTCATTAGCCTTTATAAGTGGTGAATGGTTACTATTGGTTTCAGTTTTTCTAGTGGGAGAATCTGAACATGCATAATAATGTATAATATATTTCTGCTCTACATTTCTCTTGTTACATGTCTATACATTGTCTTAAATTACACTACTTAAATTTAACTTTCTTCTAAGTTCTAACGCAGAACAGGAGTAAGTAGCCAGTTGTTGCAACCTTAAGCCAAACTTCAACTTGCTTTTTCCTATCACAGCAAGCTCACTGTAAAGGCTGTATATTTAATAACTTCAGCTTGTAAAATTCCCGAAGCACAGGATTATTGATCACAATTTAACATAAAAATGGTGTGCTCTGTCTGTTCATTACTTTTGTTTGCTTCATATTCTGTTTAGGGCTTTTTACCTTGCTGTAGGCGTTCAGATAAGCACTTCTGCTTCCAGCACACACAGCACATGCAGAGATGTGAATAATCAGGTTTCTTCTTTCCTTCCTTTGAAAAAAGGATGCACCTTCTGTTGAGTGTTTGACATAAAACATACTTCTCACCTGTATGTCCTGTCATGTGGATTTCTCTAAAGTCTTCTCACCATTGCTTCCATTAGGGCAGTATTTGCATAATGAGTAGAGTCCTGCCTGCATACAAAGTCTGGTCCTTTTCAGTTAGAGATTAGTCTCCTGTTATATTACGTAAAAGATTAAATGAGCTTGTCTTTATTCAGTGGGTGTTTTGATTCAATTATTAAATAAGGACCTTAATAAAGCAGGTATACGTGGAAATTGCTGTTCCTGTAATATCACTTAAAACCAGTAGAGGGATCTCTTTACCTGCAAACGAATAAGTTGTTCTCCCCCTCTCCTGCCCCCAATTTAACTTGCATTTTGGTTGATTGTCAACTATGGTTAGGCTGCTGTCACAAAGTCTCTATCTTCGGTGTACTTTGAAATTTCTTAAGGGTGTTGAGGTTAAGGAGAGAAAGAACAGATCAGTCCTGTCAGTAAAACAGCCACAAAGAACATATTTTATTGATTTAAAGTATTTTATATTTAACTGTCTTCTGTATTCAGAACTTTTTTCATCTTTCAGGGGAGCTAGAATATAACTCTGTATAGGAAACACAGGAAAAATAGGACTGAGTATGGAGTTGCCAGGGGATTCAAAGTTACTTGTATTACAGAAGCCTATTTGACTCCATTATGTCCAGGTTTTTCATGTGAATGACTAGCTCCTTGGGGAGAAGCGTTCCTGCCAAAAGATGAGCAGTCTTATAAAAATTATATCCCTAACCTATTTCCTACTCCTTGCAGAACAGCTGCTTCAATTTCAGAGTTGCTAGTACATTTGGATATAGCAACATTGCCTGTGAAATGTTGCCCATTAAGTAGTAGATACGTAGGAGTAAAAAAATATGCTGTGATATTTTGCTCTTTGACAAATAGAAAACCACTTCAGTGATCTGATGCAAACTCTTTATGAGACAGCCTTAAAAATTCTCTTCTATTTATGCCCCAAGATACCTATTTATCAGTGTTTCTATTTGTTAGAATAAAGCTAGCAAGAATGTGCGTAAACTGTAGAAAATGCCCTCAACATCTGTAATGAGCCGCTGTCTTACCTCTTCACTCACAGGGAAATCTTCAGTGACTTTTCATATACTATAATTGGGATAATCCAAATTTTTATATATCTATTTAAAAAAAACCAAACCCACACACACAAAAAAACCCGCAACAAAACAAAAAAATTTAAAGATCCGGAAAAAGTACTTCTGCCCTGTTGTAAACCCAGTTTGTCTGGAGATGCCTGGGGCATTACTGTCCTGGAGTGGAAGAAGGTTAAACTAACTTAATTAAGTCTGCTGCATGTGAGCTCATCCTCCAAATCACAGACTGTGCCCAGTATTAGGAGTCTTCTGGAACAATGGGTATAGATGTTCTTGAACAATGTCCCTGCCTCAGCGTGGGTGGGTGCCCTGGCTTTTTCCTAGGCCAGCTTTAAAAGCAAAAACTCTTTCAGTTCTGTACTCTATAGAAGCTGCTGTTAAGCGGTAGTTCAGCATCACTTTAAGCTCTTTGAAACAAGAAACTTTGGGCATATATTCTTACATACAATTGATGAGGAATAAACATCAACTCATCCTTAATGTTGCTTGTGTCCACCATGTTACTGTGTCTATAACAGAGATTCAGTGCTTCTTGATGGAAGAGTTTGTTCTAATTTACATGATTAAATACTTCAAGTATCCATTTCTTCAGGCCTAAATGCAGACAATTAGAGTGTATTTACTAGGTATTCATATTTGATCAGTTGGTTGGGGAAATGCAGAATAACTCATTAGGCAGAATTTATTATTTAGTCTTCCTACCTGCAGTTTAGCCTGAGAGGGAGGTTTTGGAGCTTTGTGGCTTAATTATTCACCAACCTGTTTTCCGTCTGACAAGGAGGAGGAGGCATCTGCTCCGGTCTTCTGTATTATAGTGTTTCACATTCATTTTTCTTAGTTCAACTATCATTAATCATAGGAAAGTCTCTTGGGAAAAAGGTTGGCAGAGGGAATTGCAAAGTTTATGCTCTGAAAGCTGTAGGTACTATATTATCCTTGCAGCTAGATGTATAGAAACCAATAGATTTTCTCCCAGACAATTTGAGTGGTCAATGAGTTCAAGCAACCTGCTATAGTGATGGATAGTTTTGTGTGTTGCAGAATTCTAGCTCATGCAAAGAAGATAATTTTCAGTCTCAACTCTAGCTTGTTTTGGCAAGGATTTAGGGAACTCTGGGGGCAGAAATAGTAGAGCCAAAGTATCTGCAAATTGCAAATCTCTTACAGGCTTTTTTACTTTTTCCACAATTGTATGCCTTGTCAGTCCACCTCTTTCCATAAACCTAGCCATAACATATTTTTGCTGCTTTAAACGCAGAAGCGTAGTTTCTGTACCTGACAAGTATTGTACACCAAGATGACTGAGGTTAGATAAGGGGTGTAGTACCGTTATTGCAGCAGCATCTTTTCTATCTATGCATGTCTATCATCTTTTCTTCTTAAAGCTGTTTATGGTTTTCATAAAGAGAAGTCACAGAGTATTGGTCACTTGAAGTTATAGGACAGGTCGAAAATGTTCCTTTGAAATTTAGTTACCTAACAGGTAATGGTTTCACTTAAAGCATCTCAGTGATGTAATAGTATAAAACCTGTGTAAAAACAGAAAGCCAAGGAGTGAACTTTGCATTGCAGTGAAAATCATAACACTGCAGTTGATCCTTACTTCCAGTTCACGTGTTGTATATGAATAGGCTTAATGTGACCTACTTGAAGCCAAAAGACTTTGCAGTTATCAGACCTTACGCTACTTCCAAAAGAACTCTACTACACTGCAGTTCATAGTTAGTAGTTAGGAAGAAATAGAAACATATTTGAGAGTTTGTGTTTATAGACAAAACTTGGACCTGATTCTACAATTCTTCAGTTTTCTTAGTCAAGCATGTAGTTCTTTTGGTCTTGAAAAAGTGAAGTTTATTAATTTGCAGAACTGAAGGTCTAAGGTCAATCATTCTTTGAAACTGAATAGCATTTGAGGGGTTTTGGGGAGCTATTAGGGTTTTCTTAGCTGAATCCTGGTAATGAAGCTAAAATTAAGCAAGTAAACCAAAAGGCATTGTAAATGACAATTTGTATTTAATGTGCAAAATAAACAGAAGTAAAACACTGAAGTAGTAAAGTGATGTTAAGCATTTGATGTGAACCTGCGTGAAGCAAGGTAATTAAGTTAGGAAAAGGACATAAAACAGTTTGTAAAGAGATTGCAATTAAAGTGTCACTAGTACTATTTCTTTGTACTTGGAATAAGAAACAGCTATTGAATTTTAAATCCCAGTGGAGGTAAACGTAAAGTTTATAGGTGACTACCATATGTGCAAACTATTTAAAGGGCTTATGATACCTCACAAATGGGCCCTTTTTGGGAATAAATTGAAAACATTTATTTAAGATGTAGGCTGTGTTACCTGGTTCTTTGGGTCTGAAGAGAAGTTTAGATAGTATAAAGTCTTCTGTAAGTTTTAATTGTTTAATTTGAGACAACAGCTCCTTTGTTACAAGTTTTTACTTTTTCTACACGATCCGTGCAATAAATGCTCTAGATCTTCTTGCAGAGTAAAAGCTTATAAAATGAAGCTAGTGTATATGCAAGCTATGCCTCCTTCAACTGACAGTGTTGAATCTTCCGATAAATCAGGAAAAAAGTTTGAAGTGACACAAACAGTGGTGGTGGGAGAGAAGGTGGAAGGACAGAGAAGCCATGTTATGGATTCTTCTACTGCCCTATGCTCTTGCATATTTTCCACTCTGTAGCTAGGAACTGACTATTAATTACACGCTAATAATTTCATAGATATTTCCATTGATTTGGTGGTTGTCCCAGTTCGTGGCAAAATGTAAGGAATAAGAATTGTTTGATGTTATTGCTTGGAACTCAAGGCTTTATCAGGTCATCAGACTTTGAAACCCCATAGCTAGCTACATTTTATATGGGGGATTTTCAAGTGAAGTGGAACAGGATCTGTAGGAATGCAGAGGAGAAAGCTGTAATCGTGGTGTGTGTCAAGTGTGTGACCTGCAAACAAGGAGATACTGCTTTTTATATTGCAGTAGTCTGTGTTGATCTTAACAGATCTGAGAGTCCTCTAGACTTACTAAAGCTATTGAAAGAGATTGTTTCTGTGTTTTAGAAGCAAAGTGTACAAGAAATATATGTTTCTCTGATGGGGAGCTAAGATGTGGAGGTGCTGCAACTCATCTTGGAGCTGCAGGAAGTCGTAAACACAGCCAGAATGAAGATCAAGTTCTGTTCACAACTTCTAATCATGAGACTGACCTGATTGGTCATTTCAAGTTTGTGCTCTTGCCAAAAGAAAATGTTTTAACTTTTCTGACCTTTTGTTTGATGCAAAAGTAACTAGTAATGCAACGTTAGTGCAAGAATTTTCGTGATGTGATGAGAAAAAGAGCAAATGACAAACTGAATCACCCGTAACCAATTTTCTCCTGTTTCTAGCAAGGGAGTAAATTGACTCAGAAGTGAGTGTTCATTCTGACAGCGATAACATCTACGTGCATGATATTCCCAACAGCCTTGGAGTCCAGTCATTCTGTATGAAAAGCATTTAAACAATAACAACCTAGATTTTTAGAAGACAATACTGACATCTCATCTAAAAGTTTTCTTTAATTGTGTTCATTGATGTCAAGAGCAAGATACTGGCTTAAATACACTCTCCAGACTATTCAGTGATACGAGTAATTTAAAGCAATGGAAAGTTAAGCTAATAATGTGAGTTGTTAGTCTTAAACTTTTAAAAAAGTTGATTTGCTAAATATTCAGTTTCTTTTTTTTTTTTGTAGGACCTTAGAAATCAACTAGAGAAATTACATGGTGAAATGACTGAGAAAGAAAAAGCAGTTGAACATCATTACAATATTCTTTTGAGTGAAAGCAATCAGAAGTTGCAGAGCCAAGAACTAGTTATCAAGCGGCTAACAGACAGTGTCAATCAAAAGGATCTACTGCTTCAGGTAGGTAGGCTTAAATTGAAATGAAAAATAGAAAGTTATCATTTGATTTTGTATGAGGAATTATTACAAAATCACATTTGTATTTGGAATTACTGTTGATTTTGATGATAATCCTTCACTTTTTATAATACTATATTTGCGGAACAGGTATATAATTATAGACTGTGTGGCATTCAATAAGATTTCTTGTTAGGGTTTTATGAAGCGTGTGGACAAAGGAGGAAGAAAGCTTTACTAATACTTATGTAGAATTTTCAGTGTTATGGTAAGATACTTAAAAAGCTCTGAAGTGCCTATGATTTTCAGTTTATTGTGCAGAGACTAGAAGTTGAGGAATAGGTATAGATACTGAAATATTTCGTCTTTTTTTGGAGCCGATTCAAAATCACGTATGTGAGAAGGGAGCTGCCTAAATGTTCAGGGACCCCTGCTCAGCTTTTTTATAGCTGGAGGTATAACCCTGAAAAGTACTGGTGGTATTCAACCAGCAATGCAAAGAGTAATAGTTGAGGTTGCTCTATATCTGGAGACCAAGGTGCATGCCTTGACTTATTTTTTAATAGTTAAAAGATTGGATAACTGGAGAAAGCTTCTGTTTGATCTTTTTTTTTTGCATCTTAAATTGAGCTCTTCTTTTGTGAGGTATGTAAATAACAGGTGCTAGATCGTCCTTGGATATTCTCCTCAATTTTGTTTGTCTATTTTGTATTTTTATTTTTCTATTTTGTACTTATTCGTCTATTTATATATAAAACTATATGTTGTAAAACTGTTTCATTGTTTTCTTTTGTTAGAAACTTGATGGTATAGTTAAAGAAAAGGATGTGGAATTGCAGGAGCTCCTCAATAAATACAAAAACCTTCTAAGAGCCAATGAAGAACTTGAACTAAAAAATGAGGGCTTAGTAAAGGAAAAATGTGCTGCACAGTCTCAACAGTCAATCATCAAGATAGTCAGAGAGTTAGAGGTGAGTTTTTCATAACTCTGATCATTTACAGATATTTATACCTTGACTTCAAATTGAAGAGAATTTTGACTTCAGCTTCAAAGGTGTGGACTCTTATACGTTGTAATTCAACCATGTAGGAAGGGGCTGGTTTTCCTTCATATAAGTACCATATCAAAATGTTCCGTATTATTAAAAATACAACAATGGCTTTATTAACAATTGTATTATATGATTTGTAGAATTGTGGTGGTATTGATCTGGCATCATAACAGTATGTAGTATTGTACTCTGATGAGTTTATATGGCATCACTAAACTCTTTACTCTCAGAAAGTGTGTAAAATGTTTTTCCTGCCATAAAGAGGTAGAGTTTTGTGGTCATTAGGGCAGACATATTTCCCCGAGTGGGAGGGTATCTGCATTTCTGAAAAGAGGCGCAGAGGAGAGTTTGTGTACTTCTAATAGATAAGGCAAAAGATTGCACAGAGCCAGTGACCACAGGAGATAAATGGAGTGTGAGGATAAAAAATACAGGTAGGAGTGAAGATAAGTCCAGGGCAAGAAGAAAACTACTTTAAAGCAAAGAAGAAAGGAAATAGTGCAGAAATATATGTATAGATATATTAAAAAAAGGTGGAAAATATGTGCCCATTATTTTATTTGATGCTATAAATTGAAAAGACTTGTTAGTACCTGAAATCAGAGGTCAAAATTCAGTCTTAAAATGTAGTTAGTTCCTTCCCCCTTCCCCTTCCACTTCTGTACTAGCAAAAAAAAAAAATCAGATCCTGTTATGAAGTTTTTGAATCACTTGCTGACTCCATCAGTGCATTTTTTATTATTGTGTACAGATTATTGAACAAGTAAGCTTCTTTTGAAGGCACATTTCTTGTCTTTTTTTTGCGTTGTTTGCAGTCTAGTGTGTTAAGGCTAATGATGGAGAAAGCTATTTCATTTCTTTAATAATATATCAGTCATTTACTGGGATTTTCTCAAGGAAGTTTAGTGAGCCAGTGGCAAAGGAAACATGAGTGCTATGTTGTGTCACATTCTGAACATACTAGTGATGAGATGCTTAATACGTTACGGGCACTATTATTAAACGAGGTAGATGCAAGCACACGTTGAGTCATGGGTTATATGACAAGCTCAGAGTAGAGGACCTGCATCACTGTTTGCCAGGGTACCAATGCAGAGTGTATCAAAGTATGTATGAATATACATGCAGAGAAAATAAAGTCTGTGAAAGGCTGAGTAGAAATTCTACCTCTGTAAAACAAACTGCAGCTCACGTACGTAACTTCTGTCACAAAGAGACCTATGAGTGATGGAAAAATCATACAGAATTAATGAAAATCAGACGCGAACTTTCCTCTGTACACCCCGCTTCCAATACAGGTGTATAGGCAGGAGAGAGAGCAGTGGCAAGCGAAGCCATGCATGGTAATGACCCAGTACCCACCTTCTAATCACAATCTATTCTCTATTGCTGGTTCACTTAGTGATTGTGAACAATACCTAATCACAACCCATTGTCCTCTCAGCTCAACCTCTGTGCAAGATATCTCCTGTAAGAACCCGCTTCGGCATATTAATCATAAGTTTTTGGACACAGATACCCAGAGCTCTGCTCTCATTGGCTGCCTTGGACTCTTTGATGACTTTACAGTGCTGCACCAACTCTCAACAAATGCACAGCTGGATCCTCCCCACCAGAGAGAACAGAAACCTAGCTCCTCTAGCCTCACTGATCTTTAAAGTTGAAGAAACTGAATTGAGAGATGCAGAACTTTCTCTCTTTCATCATATCTTTTTACTTTATTTTAATGTAATGATAAATTTTAAAGCAACCAACATCCAAAGCTCTGCTGGGTGCCTTGGCCAGGCCGGGGAAGATAAATGACAGTTTCTAATTAGAGTTTGGATTCTTGAGCCACTGTCATGGGCTAGAGAGAGAGTGTGTGAGGGCACTGATAATTAGGTTAGTCATGCAACTGCTGACTCTGGTATCTATGAAGTCTCAGAACGGAATATATTTTACAGCCAAGGAATTTAGAAGTGCAATGGACTCCATAATAATTTTGGAAACTTTAGTTGGTTTTGTGCTTAATGCTCTTCTCTCACAACCAATACTCCTGTACTTACAAAGCTCTTTTTGTTGGAGCATTTGTTAAGTAAATATGTTTCTAACACAGATTTTTAGACCTTTGTGGTTCATTTTATTACTGAGAAAAGCAGCAAAATTGAGAAGAGTGGCTCTTGCTCAGTCCTTGAGCTGTGCTTCTGGGTTCTGTTGGTTTGCTGAATAAACAACCTATACTGCAGTAAGGGGCCACAGTGATAGGGGTTTTAATTCTAAATTGATTTCTTTAAGTGTAAAAAAAAAAAATCTGGGTTTTGCTGTTATGCAGCCTCTCTGTGATGTCTGTTTTTAGGAGGAGGAGCTTATATACCACTTGAGGGTGAAGTAGGAAATGTAGTTAGCTGCTACACAGCAAGGCAGATCTGATGTTTCTGCAGACACGAGTCACTTTCTAATTCCTGTATGATCAGCACATTATTTAACTTTGGTTATAATTGCTCTCGTATTTAGGGAGCTAATACTGTGCAATCAGGGAACTGAAGAATACTGTGTGCATACAGTGGTGAAGTAATTTGCTGCAACTGGAGAAATTATAGTCAGTGCATGGAAGTTATTGATGTATCTAGAGCATTGGAGTCAATGGGTGTTGTGAGAACTGGAACTGGTGCAATTGTTACAGTACTGCAGACATGTCTTAGCTGTTGAAATTGAAGCAGGGTGCACGTTGTTACTGAGTCATCGTGATTATGGGAAGTGATGTAGTTGACTTTTTTTTTTAATACAAGTGTCCTGTCTATTAAATAGTGATCAGTGCGTTGTAGTTGTTGCTTTCAGTCTCTTGAAATTGATGTGAACACATAAACAGGGTGATAGTTCAATTTCTGATTTGATGAGATTAGCTTATAGCTTAAAACAGCAATCTTTTTTGTCAATGTTCATGTCTTCACACACTTTAAACATGATACTTTTTACTTGTGACACTGAGGATGGCCTGATGATGGAAATGGATGTGGTTGACATGTCTCACCATTTCCATATTAGCAGAAATTTCATCTTAAAGGAGTTAGCCTGATGAAGTGATATTTGGAGATCTGTATGTAGTCCACTAGTCTTGCCTCACATATCACCAAGAAGGACCATAAGTTCCTCGGAGCCAACAGCTTTGTGACATTTTCTGTGATTGAGATGACATCTTTCAAAAGTCACCAACAAAGTCTTGCTATAGTAATTTTTATCTTTAAATATATGACTCAGTGGCATGTAACAATTTTAATCTTACTAGCGATTGTTTCGTTGATGGTAGACCATATAAAGTTTACCAGAATTTGGTAATTTCTTCTAACATTGCAGTACTGGTGGATGGATGGATGAATCTGATGAGGTGTAGGCTGTGCCTTCCCTCAATGGTTCATCCTCTGTAACCTTCAGAGATTTTGAAATGATCCTGATGGTTGTTGTAAGCAAGAATGTATTCAGTGAGGCAACCGGATATTCTTGTAACTTTGCCAGTAAGTTATTTACTGTGGAGGTATAAACCTTTTACTTTCGTTGCTTACGATTTGAGGAACCTTTAATGAAAGTAAGTTATGTTTTCCACCACTGCTGCTTAGCAATAGTATTTCAGACTTAAATATAGACTTTAATGTATTAGATTGCCTCCTTTCATGGGAATATAAATCTTGCACTGCAATATGGTCCTGGATGTCTTGCAGCTATCTCCTCTGACACATTTTCCCTCACACCATGTGTCAAGAGGTTTAATGTTTCATTAACTCCCACAGCATTACGGTCTATTTAAGTTACAGAGCTGCCTTATGTTTTGTGTACCGTTGGGGAGTTGATTGGAATAATTCACTCCTACGCTTTATTTAGAAATGACAGTAATAACGTACAAAAAAAAAAGTTCATGCTGTATCTTCTCATCCTTATTATTCATGAAAGATTCTGAAAAATCAAGAACACTTCTTCATGATTTTGCTAACCTCTACCTAACTGGTTGAATTTAGAATTTAATAATTTGTGTATAGTCTGTGACATTTGAAATGAAGAAACAACTCATGTCTCCTGTTATGCAGGAAAAAAAAGACTTGGGAGGATTTCATGAGCTTACTGAGATTTTGGTGCAAATGTAGAACTAAATTAACATGTGCATTCTAAAAGAAACATAGGAAACCGGAGCATGGTTCTGTGTATAACACTGCTTTGTTAATACAGCAGTCATAGAACTGAACCCTGAACAATTGGTGACAACAGTTATCTAATTTGTGTACCGTAAACTCTTCGGAGTGACATTACTTTGCCAGTGCTTCAGAAAGAGCTTTTAATTAGGATATAGTTCTATAGTGTCTTCAGTAATAATTGCAAGACTTGTATCAGACATATGGAGGAGTTCACGAGAACTTTTAACAGACTGTTAACCAACTAAATTAAGTCAAAAGATGTATTTCTTCCTGTTGCTTTCTACGTCATTGATCAGTGTCATTGTGATCAAACTTTTTCCAAGTTAAATTGCAATCTGCGTGTTTTATGTTTAGTGACTGTTCTTGAAAGGCTGAGATTCCAACACATTGATAAGACTCCTTAATTCAGGCTAAAAGATGTACTTTTTTACATGGGCGGTTTTTTTATTAATGGGCTCTGGATCACCCACCTCCATCTGTTTGCCTTTGTGTTTTTCAGTACTCAGTCAGCAGAAGGCATTGCTGTGTGCTCCTCCTCTGCTCATCTAGATAATAAATTTGATATGAAGCTCAGTATTTTGCACATCATGTACAGAATAGTATTTAATGTATAAATTGCACTGGAACCCGGAAACATTTGTTAGAATACAGGTACCATTAGGAATGATGGTAGCTGAACATGATGCATGTGTACAAAGGCAAGGTCACTTCTTCAAAGAATCTGTAGTTTTAGGTGGTAGAAGCTACTCTTTCTGCAGGAAGATCTGACATGCAGATTACCTTAATGGGAGTAATTTGATCAAAACTTGGTTACACTTGCAAAATATTATTTAACATATTTGCTAGCGTACTATGAGTGTATGAGTGTAAATAATTAAAAGTAAACAACAGTTGCATTTTTACTGTTTACTTTGCAGAATACTGAATTTTTCAAATGAACAGAGTCTTTGCATCGTTAGTGTGAATTAACGAGGTTCTACTGCAGCTGAGTTTTTGTTGCAGTTCCTTCGTTACGAATTGCAATTGGAATAATAACTGCTTAAAACTCCTGGATGTAGATTTCTTCCTTGTTAATGATCTGTTCAGTAATGATTTAGTATCTCTTGAGAGTTCTGTTAGCTGAGATTCCCCCTTAACTCTGGGACTTTTTTGTTCTTCCTTTCAGTTTTCAGTCGAAAAAGAAAACTGAGAGAAGGAACACGGCCTACTATTCTTCTCAGAGGCAGAATGTGTGTGTCTGACATTAATACATCTAAATTTGCTATAGATATCCCAGTTATTTTCTGCTCTGATACAGCTGATACCTTAGATATTTTTATGTAATAAGTGCAAGCAAATAGCTGCATTTTTTGCCTCCTGCTTTGCTGAAAGAGTAGCTCTGTGGTTGTTTTGGAGTGAAAAAAGGCTTGGGAAATTAGTGAATCCTTACTGAGATTGTAGCGTAAGAATCTGGATTTATTCTAATAATAGTAATGTACTTTCTGTGAGCAAGACTGCAGGTAAACAATTTTCTTTTCTTTGCACAAGTAAAGAAGCAGCTTGTAGTGACCCAGCTGAGTGTGTAGAAAGCTGACTTGAGTGTATATCTGACATGCTCATCCTTGATTTGTCGGCTTGATGCAGTCCTTTTTGTTCAGAAATGGAACAGAATTTGCAGAAAGCCCTCCCCCAAAGAAAGCCAGTTTTATCCAGAACACAGAGGACTGTTAGGACAACGTTCTAAAATGTGCGCTTGGAGCTTGGGCTTGTCTACTTTCCCTTCCCTCCTTTCCCCTCCTCTGAAGTAGCTGCCTGCCAGGTTGTTCCTGGCTAGTTGAGTTGTAAACTGTGGAAGTGAGGATGGTTGGGTTGACGGGAAAGCTTTTTAGACTGTGATAAAAATGATGAACCACTGTTTAGATATATGACTCGCTTACAGTATGGAAATAGTGAAACAGTATTTGTCTCCTTTAATAATAGCTGGGTTTAAGTGTCACGAGTAGTTTCCAGATTCATATTAGGCTTTGGAGGTGGGTAGTCCTGTTCAGCAAATTTGGATTTCTATTTCTTTCACATTTTCTTCAGGACACAGGTATACACATAGTTGTAGACATGCAAACTTAAAAATTACATTGTAAGCTGAGTATGTTCTTGTTTTAATTTAGGAACGTAAAGAAGCTGAATACGAAAAGCTGATCCTTGCTTTAAGAAAAGAACAAAATATTTATTCTACGCTAGTGAAGACCTTCAAAGAATCGGATAGGTAAGTACTTTTTCTATTTTGGTGGATAATCTAAACTCAAAGGGCAGAAGTCAGAAGCTGTGAAAAACTTAACCGGAGTGGCGATTGTTTTGTACCAACTGGTTGTTCATAAGGCATAAACTAGCTATAATAGTCTCATTAAAAGAGAAATATTTTTGTAAATGAGGCTGTATTATCTGAATTACTTAAATGTTTCTGAAAATATTTCTGTTTGGATTGGAATCTCAGATGAGCCAAATTTCCATGCAGGTATCAAAGTAAGCAGCTAGGTTTTCTGGAGTTATGTGTCCTGTGTTGGAATATAGGGGAAAAATCAAATTGCAGTGAACTTTTGGGTGCTGGGTGATTTGCTATCGTTTACTCCTAAAATACAGATAATGCTTCTCTTAAAAGTGACACTGTGAGAATTTTGATGAGGATATGTGACAGTAAGATTTTGGAGAAGGTTAAACAAAAGCGAATAACTGAAGATTGCATAGTATGCTTTCAGTGTAAAGCATTCAGAAGTATGGCAGGAACAACGTTTTTTTAACCTTTTAAAATCAAAGAACACACATTTTAGAAAGAAATCTATGGCCTGCTTCGTATCCTAGTATTGCTTGGCATTTGAGGAGGAGACTTTGCAATAAAATAAAGAATATTCTTAGCCTTTAGGTAAAGTAAATATATATATTTTATAAAAAATTTACTTTCACTGTTATAATTACAAATATCTTAATTAGAAATTGATAGCATTTGAGAGCTTGCTCCTGACTCTTGCTGCCTGGAGGCAGTGAATTATACCTGCTGACTTTGTGGTAATGTGTGTTTGTATTTTGCAGTTGGTTTATAGACCGCTATCGTTTGGAAACCATAACATGAGTAGCACTAGAGTAGATGAGATCTGGCATTTGAATTAAATGCATTAATAGTAATGCCATCTTGTGCTTGGCCACAGCTCAGAAGCCATTTTAAATACTAGAATCTTTTCCATTAGAAATAGCAATAGAAGTCAGATTATGGAGATTATTTCTTATCTCTGGGAAAAGAGCAATGCCTTTTGTGACTTTTCTGTTGAACAATCACCAAATGAAGGAAGAAGCCAGTTTATTTTAGTATTTCATAAGGAGCGTGTGACCTGACATTGAAACACGTTCTGCGGGTAAGGTGATTGTCAAGACTGTATAGTAATGACAACAAAGTAACATAGCTCTGATACTAGTTTTTCTTAGAGTATCCTTCAAATGAAGAAAATTACAACTGTAGTTATAATCATTAGGCTAGTAGAAGTTTTGCAATTAACTCATGTAGGATCAGAAAGCGGGATCATTAGTTCGGTTTTCCTGGTATGGAGTTATAGGATGCGCAGAGCAGTGCATGTTAGGCAGTGGTTTGCAGAGGATGCGCAGTGATTCAACAATAGAGCTGGAAGTTGGAGGCAGGTATTCTTATTTGTTCGGCTCATAGTTTTGTGGGCTGAGATGTGCTGTAAATCTCATCAAGGAAGACTTGAACCCCCAAAGTTCTGGGGAGCTGGTAAACAAGCCCTGCAAATAAATTCAGCTTCCTTATTTGTGTAATTGCCATCAGCAGTGACATGGATTTTAGGCAAAGATCTGTTTTCTTGCTGACATATCTTCTTTTAGACATTATTTATTTTAAGCAACCTGGATGGTTATTTTTCAAAATAAGCTACCGGATGTCAGGACCAAGACATTCTTGTCTCTCCAAGCGGGGAATCAATGCTTTTTCTTATAAAACTTTAACTCATGAAAAGGAGAAAATGTGCTTACTTAGCTTCTAGTAATGTGTTGATTTGTTTTTATTCTTAATTTTTTGCTGAGCGTTTAAGAGAGCTGTCTCTTCAAAGATACGCTTGAACGAGGGAGAATTGGTTAAAGCAATAGTTTCTTGTGCAGGAAACACTGACAACAGCACACTTGTCAGAAGACAGACTGAGAGTCTTTTCATACATGCTGCCTTTCAATTAATGTGTTTCTACAATATGCTGTTATTCTCATGCAGATGTGATGTGCTGTATGTTCCTGTATAGTCTCCTGTAAGATGGACTTAAATTTTATTTAAAGATTCCTGAATTCTCTGGCATTTACTGCAGTGAATTGGAAATTCTACAGCAGCTTAATTTGTCTTAAAACACTGAGGTTCTGAGTGAAGTAAATGTGAAAATAAATAATACAATGAGTTCAATAACACCTTGTTATCTATTTGTTATTAACTCCAATTTATTTCATTTTATTACAATTTCAGTTTTTAGTCTACTGAAGTCTTTATGGACTGATCAGAACTGTCTTGTTGATGTTGAAGCTTATGGGGAAGGTCTAGCAAGGGATAGCTAAAGGTGCTGAAACCGTGAGGCCTGAGGGGCAGTGACTGCTGAAGTAAGAGCTTCAGTGGCCACCTTGGAAGAAAACTGCTTAAAGAATTAATTCACCTTAAGAAATTACCATTTTTAATTTTTGGAATTTGCAGTCTGTTGAGATCATTGAGACAATTTAGACCTTAAAAGGTCTCTTTACAGACTGTTGGATAAATGAAGAAATAGAACAGTTAGTTGTGTCTGGGTCATATTTTCATATATAGTATGGTTCTGTAGCAAGGGTACACAGAGCCATCAGTATTGTGTGATAATGATATTTTTCTGGCATACTTTTCAGAAGTTAGTAATTTTTATTTTCCTTAAAAAGAATTACACAGAAGTTGGCTGGTAGAATATATCTGTCATGTATATGCTGATTTACAAGCAGCATAGCTCAAAACAGCAAGAAAAGACTGTATATGTAAACGTTTAGTCTTGTCTTTCTATGTAGGGATTTGTTTGTGCTTATGCATCAAAATGATGTAACTGTGTGATGATAAACAATGATGGCTAATGTGATATGGGCTCTCTGTGGAAGCCTGGATACATAAAAGATGCTGAGGTGCACAACAAAATGTTTTGAATTGAATCTTGAAGATTTTATTTCTCCCTCTTTTTTTTTTTTTTAGTATAAATAGCTTGCAAATGGAACTAAACAACATTTTCATGTTGCGAAAACAACTAGAAGAAGATGTTTTAGCTAATCGGAATCTACAGAAGGTTTTAGAAGATCAGATTAAGGACATTAAAAACCGACAAGGTCTGTATACACGTGCAGCCCATCCCTTTTCTTGATCTTCTTGCACAAAAGAAGACTGATTTTATTACAGTCAGTTTGCTGTGATGGAGAAGAAACATTTGAGAGTAGAAAAAGGTGTGAAAAGACTTCTTTTCAGTTTTCTATACTGAAAATTATTTGTGGGATTTGTAACAGAATGTCTTTGAGCAATCAGGGCTTATAGAGAGGGACAGCTTTTCTCTTTCCAAGCAGCCAGCAAATGTTAGTAATTCTATGGCAATTCTACCACAGTGATCATTTCAAGCTGCCTACAATTTAGTACCCATAGAATTTACTGTTTTCTGCAGAAGTCAGAGATTCCTGGCTTTGAATAAATCTGTGGCCATGGGATCACTTTCTAACCACGGAATGTAATTATTTCACAATACTTTGGTAAAGAGCTTGTGTCTCAGGAAATGGCTAGGCTCCTGCTAACAGAAGTAGTTATTTCCAGAGAAAGAAAAAATAGCCAAAGATTTTGTTAGTTTGTAATTCAGAAATAGTAGAGCTTTTAAATGTAACTTATCTTCTAGCTTTTTTATTGTACTTCTTTGGAAGTGTTTTTAGTGTATACTTAGATATAGAAAAGAATAATGTAAGTGGGCATTGTTAAATATAGTTTACTGCATATGTACAGGTGTATCCATTTTATTCCGTTGGGGATATATAAATAACAATAAAGCCTGTTCACTTACCCTTTCAACTTAGATTTTTCAATTTTTAGCATCACTCCCTTGACAGCTATGATAAGTGACAAAAGGTAAGCTGCTGCCGTTTCAGAGTTTCCAACCTCAAAAGCAGACAGATGATGAACAACCAGGGTAGGCTGAAGGGTCTTGTGGATACTCCTGGGTTCTGAAGAGCAGTTGTGTTGAGGGTGAGGTTGCTAGGAGTGAAGGATCTGAAAAATAGTAATCATCTGTGAAGCTTTGGGTCCTTGCAGCAGCCATGGGATCAGTGTCGGAGCTGGGAGTAGGATTTGGATGTCTCTTTTTTGTCCTAGTTTAGGTATGCTTTCTCCCTAATAATGAGATAGATTTTTAGAATTAACTGTGGTATATATTGTAAATGAACAAGTATTTATTGAAACATAACAAATTGTTCCTGCAGTTACAGAGGAAATTAATAAGTAGCTATTTTCAATTCAATTAATGCAATCTTTTGACCCAAAAGCAAAATAAATTCAGTAACTTTGTCTAACCTGGCTTTTTGCCTTGAGACCTTGAGTTCATGTTCCTTAAAATTTAGTTAAAACAGAGTAACTATTCATGCCTTACTTATCCTTCCTAAAAATGATTTCTAATTGCAATGCTAAATATGCAAATTATAATTCATAATTACATTCACAACTCATGCTGATAACCACAGAAAATACAGCCATGGAAAATACAGCATGTCTGTGCGTCAAAAGCACAAAGAAATATGAGGACAAAATTTGTTCAATTAAACAGAAAGCTTATTTTGGGGGATGAAACATTTTAACTGGCTTCCCACAGACTTACTAGTAGGGTCTTATTTGAAAAATCCTGTCTTTGCATTTTGTGCTGTGTTTTTGTGCAAATAGAGTTTCTGAAAAAATTCCTGTCCTTGGTTAATTTGACAGATGAAACACTATCTTTCTGTGGAGATCAAACGTCTTACATGAGTATCTGTTTAGGAGAGCAAGATCATTTAAGCCTACAGATAGACCATCTGTCTCTTGAAGAACTTAAGAAAAAGGTATTGATCTCTTTTATTATTTACTGTTTCTAATGGGTTAATTCTACTTCATTTATAGTTTGTGTATGTCTCACAAAAAGGTTTATTTAGGTACCGTTGGGTAGTTCTGACAGGATTTGAAGTTCTCATCTGTGTGGCTTTTGATCCACCCTTTATGAACACCACAAGAGCTTCACAGCTGAAAGACAAGTGGCTTGCTGCAAAGGTTTTATGATAGATAGACACCTGGATTCAAGTTTCAGACTCATTACCATATTTTAGTCAACATGAAGTATAGCATCTCGAAAGAAAAGTTTTTCATTAAGTGTCCTACAACATGTATTTCATGTACCTTTATTAATCATGAAGATGGTAGTGGTGTCTATAATTTATACTTCGGTATAGCACACTCCATCCCAGGATTTGCAGATCTTTTGATAAATATGGCATGTTACAAAATAACCCTGAGGTAAGTTAATGTTGTCTTCATTCTACATAAGGAGAACTGAAATTCACAGAGATTAAATGTGCAGACCATTGTCATACAATAAATAAGTATCAGAGTTCAGAAACTTGTTCTTCTGACTCTTTATCCTGTGCAGTGACCTCTGATCCATGTACCAATTTATGATAAGGAATTATTTTGAATATAGTTGTTTGGGAGTGAATGTAAGTGAAGTTTTATATTTCTCATGGCCAGCTGAATTGTAGGCAGCTGTTCAAAATCTGGAGGTGGGTAATCTGAAGGAAAGAAGTTTGCCTTACACTGAACAGGTGTCAACAAAAAAAGCCCGAGATTGAGTCCCAGTCCCATTCTAGGGTTATACTGCTTTTATCTCTGAACGTATTCCCTTCAGCAGTTTCAGGGACACTCATTAGCAAAAGATGTTTATAAGCCATTTCTTACTTGAAAAAGAGTTTGTATGCCTGAAAGCTGATCTGTTTTTTCCAAATATATTAATTAGTCTAATAAAAAGATTTCACTTTCTTCTGCAGACATTGCCTTCTTGATATGCTACATGAGTCTGTGACAGAAATGTCAATTCAAGAGTTTTGAACATGATTGTCCATTCAGATTTTGTATCTGTGAAACTACTCAGAATGATAGTGACTCATAAAGAGTGTTTGAGATAGAAGAACAGGTTGTTTCTGAATGCTGCTATTTCCCTGTAATGCTGGTTTCCCTTGCACTAAAATGTTTCTTCTCAAATCAGCCTGTTGGTGTGAGGTGCCCTCAGGGTTCTTGTTGCTACTGAGTTCTGAAACTTAATACCTCAACTTAATAACGTGGTTGGAAACTACAGTCTTACAAGTTAAGATTTCTTGAACACTAACTCACAAACATATAATCATGTTTTCACACGTAGGGATTGCCTCATGAGCAGATATAGAAACCCAGGCTTTCCAGTTTAGATTTAGCTGGAGATTTATGTCATCATTTGTGTTCATACTAGTATGGATGTTACCAATTTTGCTTGTTCTTCCTTTGGTTATTTAGGTTACTGACCTTCTCTTGATGGTTAAGGATCTGCAGTCAATTAATCAAGAACTTAAGAAAAAACAGCTTGGACTTTGTACAACAGATTCTCAAGGGAAGGAAGCACTAAAAATATTAAACCACAGTGAGGTAGGTTTTCCATGTTAAAGTAGTGAATCTGACTCCACATCTAATATACCTTGTGGAGTCATTTACATCAGTGCAGAATGCGTGTAAAACCCTCGGGGCTTAGGTTGCTAATTCCTTATAATAACTTTTTAAATTAATGATGTAAACAACTTTAAGATGTTAGCACAACAGAATCAGCTCAGTGCAAGTGTTCAGTGATGCGTCAAGTTGCTTTTAAGGAAACAACATACACATTAAAATATTAATTGGATCTGTGATCTATTTGTTTTGTCAATTGAAAGGGGAGGAAATAGTTAATTTTGCAAAGAAAAGTATTTTATATAACAGTTATTACTGAAAGGCTGCTTGTCTACTGTTCAAGAGTCGTTCTCATGCTGTGTCTAATTCTGTAAGAGCTTAGTTCATATCTCGTCTGCATCTACAACCAATTAGGGTTCATGGTAGCCAAAAAAGAGAGAACAGCACTTCAGCTCACTTAAATGTATAGCTGTTCCTTCATATGGAACATAGAAGTATATGAACAAGTGGCCAGCATTGTGGTAGATTGCCGAGATGTACAAGGAAGTAATCATTGCTGGGTGTTTCATTCTTTTGCCCAAAGCTAAGAGTGTTTTTAGCTGCAGGGAAGTAGAGGTCTTGGCAAAATACTTCCACCGAGAAGCATTTTGGGTGCTGAGTCCCCACATGTTGTCTTACGTGTGAATGAAGAAGGATGTTCGGGAGGCTCTGGCGGATTCTAGTGAACCTTCTAGCTTGCTATAAAGTATTACTTGAAATGTGACTGGTAGTACTTTTCTTTATATTCTGTTGTGGTTTTTGCTTTCAGTTAAGTTGTTGTGCACAACATATAGAATAGGGAGGAAAAAATATAAAAGGAATAATAATGGTGCTAGTATTTTGAGTCTTGAATTGCTGAATTAAACTCGAACAGAAAATTAGGAATAGTTTGAATCAGCTATGTGTCCATCAGCTATTGCCTAATTCAAGAGCTGGGACTGTGGTATTGATGATTTTTCTGCAGGACAGTTTATTCTGCAGGTCTCTGGAAAAAGGGTCATGTCTTTTACCATATGTCCTGCAGATGCACTGGGAGCAGTCATCAAAAGTCATGAAATATTCTTGCTTTTTCAGTTTTAAGACATACTCATGCTAACTGTAATTGAAATATGTTTTAAACTATAGATCGACCTTTAGGGCTGCCATGGCTTTTATTAAAATAATGAATTTACACCTTATTGTAATAGGTTAGCATGAAAAGCTTGTGGGCAATCTGTTCCAGAGCGCATACACTTTTCTATAGATTAATATTTTTAGCAATTTGCCTCGTCATCCTGCAGAGGGTGCTGCACCGCCACCGATGCCCTCGTTAATGCCAAAGGATTTCGTGTCCTGTGCTAAGATTATCATGACAAGATACTGTGTGCTCCTGCACTTGTCTCGGCGTGAGAATTATGTGTAGGGCTACTTAAGAAGCTGTCTACGTGAAATTAGATGTTGAATGACAAAGAGTGAGGCCTGTAAAATATAAATAAATCTCAAAATTCTGGTAAAGGAAATAGAAAAGTAAAATATGGTATTTTAACCTGTGCCAGAATGATAATATTACTATGGAGCTCAAAAGTGAAAGGATTGATAATTAAAAGATTTTAGTTTAAAAGGTACCGTTTTATCAGTCTTGACAATAAATGGCAACCTGGATTTCAGGTTATGGATTGTAACAGTGTGTTTTGCACATTAATAACTATTGTCAAAAAACCGAAGTTCTATTTTTTGTGTGTATTTTGGGCTAGAATTTGTTGGCAGATAGTGCTGAGGTGACACTAACATATGTGCTGTAAGAATAATTTGGACAGACACAGGAAGATGTATCCTTCTCCGGTTCTTAAAATGGACCCATCTTTCTTTTCCTTCACAAAGCCGGAGCACAGATCAGATGAATCTGCATGTTTGTGCCTCTGCAGGGCATCTCCCAAACGTCTGACAGCCCCTACTACTCTATTTCTTGGCTTCATATTCATGTTGGGAGGGAGAAGGAGGAGAGAAAAAGGTTGTTTTTGTACTGTCCTCTGAACATCTGCTTTGTCTGAGAGAAGCAGCCTCCGTGATTTCAGCCTTCAGGGCTCCAGGGATCTTTGCAAACCAAGCATATCAGTGGTTCATTTAGGCAAAACATTCTCAAGGTTTTCAGTCTCCAAGGAAATACTTTAAACAGGCAGCTTATTCTTGGTAGACTTTTTTTCTGGCCTTAAGACACTTACTTTCTTTTAATATTCTGTTGAACGTTAGGTTGTATTCCTTGGAGCACAGAAAGTTTCTTTTCAGCCTCTCAGACACAGGACCATAGGACCAGGCTCAAACTGCAGTCGTTTGTTGTAATAGTGTGCTGTAACATGTTGGTCTTCTGTAATAGTTTCATTCTAAAAATCATCACTTATTAAACCAAATACTAGCCTAGGAAAAGCGTATAGTAAAAAATGTTGAGTCATAAAAGGTAGTTGCATTGGGAGGATAAATTATGCGTGCAAATAAGTTCATTTTTAATACACAAATGCAGGATTTGTCCTGAATCTAGACATCAAAGATTAAACCTTAACAGTTGTGGGTTTTTTTGTAATAGCTAACATTATTGGACTTTTTGCATCCCATGCTTACAACAAAAAGATCTTTTTATAATGCATGCCCTTGCTATATACCACAATCCTATCTGTGCTTCCTCCAGTTTTCAGTTTGTCTTTACTTTGTGTTGTTCTGGAAAACCAAGTGAAAATACCAAAATAATTCAAACAAGACCTAGAAGTTAGTTTTCAATATAGATTTCTAATAGCAAAAGGCAAATATTTTAATATGCTGCACCATCCAGTTTCTGCCTTTTAAAATTTGTAAATGGTAAAAACCATTTGAGTTGCTTATGCTGTTAGGGAGTGGAAGATAAAAAGACTTTTCTCATTTATTTCATATATATATATATATATGTATATATGCACATACATTCTATGCATACTCAATTAAAAAAAAAATCAAAACCCACAGATGCATTCAATTCCCAGTGTTCTTAGGAAGCAAAAATAACACTCCTTGCAGAATCCTGTTTGTCTGTGATTGGACTGGCATGAGCCAAGACTTTCCAGCATGTGATACTGGGAAAGCAGGTTTCTCTTTTCATGCCATAAGTTTCAGCGCTGTGCTGTATATCCATCAAAGCTATAAATATCACATCCACGACCCCTAGACACCAGTTCCTTTCCTGGCAGTCCATCATCTGAGTCTCTGTAACTGTAATCTCAGTTTTCTATAACTATGCTCAGGATTCTGATTTTCTTGTCTTAAGGTAATTTTTCTTTAGTCGAACCAAGATATTACTGATATACACAGCAGTACTATATTATTGCTGAAAGTGCTTTAAGACTAAAATTTTTATCCGATGCAAGTTTGAATCCTCTGTGTCAGTGCTGTATCCTACCTATGGTTTACATATTAGGCATAGCATTATTGATATTTACCATCGCTTTTGCACATTTCTGCTACTTAATGAGATTTTAGCAGCAAAGATCTTAAATGACTATCTTTTCGATTAGATTGGGAAATGTTGCTGTAAAACAAGATTATGTAAATGTCCAATCTGGTTTTATCACAGAGGAGTCATGGAACATGGTAACTGCAGGTCCCTCGTGGTAGATCCCAAAGCAGGACAAAAGACGGTCCTTGTACTCAGGTCTGACAGGCTGTACCAGAATGTGGCTACTGAATATAGTCATTCTTTGTAAATAAGAGGTTTTCTTCTGATCAATATTAAACCAACATAGGCAAGGCTAAATTCTGTCCTCGCCTCCAGAGCAAACTGAGTAAAGGAGGTGAGTTGTAAGCGAAGTGAAAATATTCTCTGTGAACCGTGTATAAATGAAGGTGGCTCGGCAGTGGTCTTCGCTGCTGTTGAGAGAGGAGCAACGTGTGCATCTCATCCCTTGCTTGCAAGTCTCTTGCTGGGCTGTAACATCATCCAGCAAACCAAAGGGCTTCTGGTCTTATTGTCAGTAATGCTGATGTCAGGAACATGGGTTCTGCTGCTAAAAAAGCTGAGTCTTCCTCCTCCTCTTTGTTCAGGAAATATTAGTGATGGGAGATGGATTGGGCTCTGTGGAAAATAGGGAGAAAAAGATGATTTGGCACTATTTGCTACAAATCGGCAAGTTTAGGCAAGACACAGCAGATTGTAACCTTCAATGTTACAGTAAATCTTTTTAGTGTATAGCAAGCTACATGTGCTTTGTTTTAAAAGCATCTATTTCTTGGATGCTGGAGGAGAGCCTAAATTGTGTAACAAATGAAAATAAATTCTGGAAATTGGAAAATAAAATAGGCACAATGAGAACATGACTGAAGATATAGAGGTCCTTTGCCAGAAAAGGTTAATTGATTTTTACATTTTTTATACATTCTGAGGAGAAAGGGTTAAATTAAAAAGAAGGAATGTGTAAGATAAAGTTTCACTGTATTTAATATGAGTAATTCCTGGGCTTTATATTAGTTTTCTTTGATCTTGTTGAAGAAATCTAATTCAGTGTTTGTTACTTTGTATTACAGGCCTTTTTTATTTTTCTTTTAAGACATGTCACTGACTTATTTATGCATGTTTCATATCACAGTATTTTTTTTTGGTGCTACATTTTCACATCATTCCATACTTTGTGTAGTGTCTTGAAATAACAGAGGAGCCTGTGATGCAGACTGAAGATGGTGACAATGACAGGAAGATGCAGAACAGTCAATTTTCTGAGAGGGTCAGTCAGGTAGGACTTTGCTCTGGGCACATTATGTTACAGTACACTTTTCTCTGCATGCCTTTCAAAATTCTTATTTTCTTAGAACACAAAGTCTTTTGCAAGCAAAGCATACTTTTCTTGGTATCTGATTTTGCTTTAAACTGTTATCCTAAAGAGTTTCTGAAAGCTTTTTCCTGTATTTTTCTGCTGCTAGGGTTTTGCAATCAAGATAGTCTTCATTCTGGTCCTTATTTTCTCTTGTTCAAGTACTCATAATCTTCCTTAATGGAGATGACAGAAAGTCCCTTGAAATTGTGTTTCTTTGCATACACACACACACCCCGTTCTTCAGCCTCCACTGCAGTCAGATCTATAGTACCAATTGTGTAAGATTCACTTGCTGCTATGATTGAGGAAAACATACTGTATATCCTTTCTCAGGGTTGAAATACTTGAAGTCTTGGTAACTTGTTGACTACGTTTTCATACCTACAAGAAGCTGCTGTCATTTTATTTCATCATTCAAAAGCTGTGTAATATAAAGCATCATGGAATCATAAAATAATTCAGGTTGCAAGAGGCCTTAGAGGATTATAGAGTGCGATTAAAAGTTGAACCTTTCTAGTTTAAAAATTATAACATGCTAAAATATGACACAAAATGGGGCATTTTGGTTAGCAATGTTGAAGAATAATGATGTGTTCTTTGAAATTTGTAATTTCTGTGTTTCTCTGTTTACTAGGTATGCCTTCAAGTATCTTTGGATTTTCCTTGTGAGGTAGATAAACAGGTAAGTGATGTATTGTAAAAGTTCTCTTGACTCTTAAACATCTTAATCTCTCACTGCTGATGTCTGTTGGTGGAAATTGTATCCAAATGGGCCTGGTCTGAATTCTCGTGTAATTGATACAGAAGACTTTAATTGATTTAAATGGGAGTTGAATTACTGAAGAGATCCCATGTAGAAATTTCCTAGGACACGTCTATGGTGTTGCATACAAAAGTTGTAAATACGTCAAGTTCCATCCTGTCCTGGCCATCAGGGCTTGCATCTGGAGATCCCAGGACAGAATTTGTACTGTAAAGACAGATGATTCAAAGATGAACTAATAAAAAGTTAGCTGCAATGTACGGGCAATGTTCCAGAAGTTTCATGCTTCTTCATAGATAAAGACCTTCAGGGAAATCTACTTACTACTTACTAAACAACTGATCACTATGAATTAATCATACGAAATAGATGTTAATTAGTTTTTCTATTAATAAATAGTAAGTGAAATGTCTGTGGATGCTTCTTAATGTAGATAAAGAGCATCAGGAATTACAAAACTCGATTACAAAAAGATTACAGCTCTGAATTTAATAGAACATTACGTACCCGTGTAATAAGAAAATGTTTGCAATTTTTTAACAGATAACTCCATCAGGCTATTCAGAGAGTTTCTGCAGAGACAGACATTATAGGAGTCCAAATAAGCCTCAGTTTGAACATGATACAACTGGCAAACACTTCAGCAGAAGCAGAATGAGTGAACATGAAACAGAGGAGAACTTGCTCACATCTCTTTTAAGAGAAAATAGAACATCTGTACTGGAATCTACGTAAGTATGAGGAATATGCACTGCTTTTGACAGTATTTCTGTTTGAGAAGAGAATAAAGTAATTTTGCTAAAGTGAATTTAGATAATGGCACTAATTTACCTGAGAGATTGGCAAGGCGCCTTCAGAGCCATTTTAGTCTATCATGCAATTAAGTAATTAGGAAACATACTATCAGTAGAAATTCTTGTGAAAAACCCATTACGAGAAAAAAACTCTCCAAAGTTACTGATATATGGAGTTTTACTGTAGGGACTGATTGTTTTCAGGATTGGGTCTAGCAGTGTTAAAGGGCTCAGATGATAATAGGTGGTACATTTTTTTTTAAAAAATAAAATATTTGAGAGCACAGGCCAGTGCAAGGTGGTGTGGTGGAGGGGATGACACTGTGCTGCTGTAAAAATTGTATTTGTAAGGAACAGAGGATGGAGGAATTGGAGTTACAATGACTGTTTTACAGGGTTAATTTTGAATGGACATTACTGTACGTTTTGGGGCCTTTGCCATTTCATCTGAACTGCTTGGACAGAAGTTTGCTCCGTGTCAGCAGTTTAGGGAGTCTGGGCCCATGTCCTGCAGTTCACTAATTGGTTATTCCAGTGCAACCACTTGTAGGACTGTGCTGAGATGAACCATGTTTTAAGTACTTAGGTCACTTTTCATGCAGGAGAAAATACTTGTGTAACTAAATCTGCGTAAGCCCTAGTGTAACCAGTGTTTTTCAAGTGTGTGTGTGTGTGTGTGTTACATTATGGTTTGATCAATTCCCAGCTGAAATGCTCATTTCCATAGGAACTGGACAATACCAGGCAAGAAAAGGGTGTCTAGAAAAACCACACCCTGACTAGTTTTGTTTCTCCCAATGTCGTGCTTACACCACTTAATCTCCTGGTTGAAAACTGAATTAGAACTTTGGTGGAGATCATTCTCTCTTTCCTTTCCTAGTTCTCTCGACACTGTGATGACTATATACAGTATTACGTGACTTTTTTCAGTGCCTGTCAGTGCTGTTTCTTCAGCTAGCCATAGTGGTTTCTGAAAAGTAATGGGAATGACCTTCCATATACATTGTGCTCAACAATGCTGGTAGCAGAATATTCTGTGGAGTTACACAAGTCAAAACCCATTTTCTCTCTTCAACATGCACTGCGCTTGACTTTACTCAAGCAATTCTATGTTTTTACATTACTATTTAAAACTCTTCAACAGGCAGAAATGGTCTTAGTTGTCAAAGCACTAGTTAGTGGTAAATGAGGAGATACTACTCTCTTAGAAGATGAATAGATAACATTGTTTTATTTGTTAACTTTACTTAAAAGTCTGCTAATGAGTGGTTCCAGCACCATCATCTTTACCACTCTAGTGTGTAATCTTTTCTATGTTCAAGTATAAACGACAAGATTGACTGGTGATGAGCCTGTACTTTGCATAACTGAATTCTCACTAATGGCATTAGATGCCAGAGAAAGACATAAAAAGCCTTGTTAGCTTCTACAATTTCAAATGCAGTTGTTTTAAATGCTGGTTTATATGTTTAGTAGCACAAACAGCTCTCTGTTGGATGCATGAAATCATCTGTAAAATTTGAGGGCTTGCTTATGCTTTAAATTTCTCTTATTTGGCTTCAGTTTCACTTAAAACATTGCTTTCCAGACTGCTGTCCATGGACCACTAGTTATCTGTGGGACAGTTTGGTGGTCTGTAGTGAGCTGTTTTTGCAGGCTTTGGCTGCTTTCTCAGTTTCCATCTTCTATCTTTCCATCTTCCGTTAGAAATACATGAAGGCTTAGATTTTCAGAAAAACTCAACATCTAGAGTCTCCTGTGGTTTTGGTAGAATTTTATTTTGAAGGTAGTTAAATGAGAGAGTAAACTCTTTTGAAAATCCATTCCTATTTCTTATATTGCTATGTTATGTAAGCAATTGATTTAGTTACCAGAGGTTTAGTATCTGGTCATGAATGGGGAAAGGGGCAGTAGAGCATATATGGTCATAAATAGGAGAAAAGCATTGATGGGATAATTTATGATATCACTCATGTAAAAGGGTTTCAAAAACTGCGTTTGTTAGTAATTCATTAATGAGTAAAACGGAATCTCCTGGGAACTTCAAATATGTCAAGACATTGCAAAAGTGTTTCTTGGAAGGTATTCTTGTTTACTTAAATAAAATTCAGAATTGCTGCCTTTTCTTTCCTCCTTCCCGAGTATAGCAGGCAAGAACAAATGAAAATTGTAAATGAACTGTTAGATCATCTGAACACAACTGAGGAAGAATGTTCAAGTGAAGATATAGAGAAAAAGGATGAAAAAGATCTTAGGCAAATGATTATTCAACTAAGAGCTGAACTCAAACATTTCAAGCAGGTCAATAAATTCTTAAAGCAGCAAGTGGAATTGAAATCAACTTTTGATGGGAAAGAGAAGCTTTATCCAGATGCAATGCCACAGATTAATAAGGATATTGAGTTGTTGAAAGTGGAATTGAAAGATGCAGCTACACAAACAATGACTTTAGAGAGTAATGTCATGAGATTCAAACATGAAGGCAAGAAAGGAGCCTCAGAAGAAAAGCCAAAATATTCAAGATTAAATGCAGAAGGAGAACATCAGCAAGAAAATGTGTTTAAGAAGGGTGAACAGCATGAAAGACTTTTTTTTACAAGGAGAACAAATGAAGTAAGTTTATTTAAGATTCTCTTCTTGGTACTTGGGGAATAGATGTATAAAGGAGAAAACTATGTTTCATTTCTAATATTAAATCTTGCTTTTGTGTAATTTTTAAAATTAGAAAAAGAGATGTAAGGCAAATATATTTTAGATAATTGTTCTTAATGTTCAGAGCTTTTCATCGCATACTTCAGTGTGCTTTAGAACATTAATTAATTGAATTTCAATCCTCACTGGGACCAGATACTAGTAAATATTATAGCTTTTGGAAAAAGAGATAGTTTATAGCATAATGGCCTGATTCTGTACTACCTTCTATCTCTGCATAGATGTTCATAAAGTGCAGAACCAGAGCATTCTGAACTGATAGCTTATTAAGTCTAAATGGCAAATGAGGTCTACAAAATTGAAGATTTGCGTGATGTCTGAGAGCATGTTGGTGAAGAGTTAATGGTAGATTTCAACGAACTCGATTCTTAATTCTATGCTTTTATTAACATCTTATCGTTGTGTCTTGCTTTTAGAGAAGCATGACCAGTAGCACTCTATAAAACTGTGGGGGCAGTTCTTCGTATTTGTTTGGAACCTCAGTGCACAGAATCTGTTTTGTGAGTACAGACGTAATTTGCTTGTGCCGGATAAGTTTTCAAGCCTTTTGTATGCGAGCAGTCTGTGATCTCAAACAAAGACCTGGGAAAACAGTGTCTACTAAAGAGTTTATGTGTATTGTTTCAGTAGCAGTTATAGAGGCGAAGTTGAAAACTCTTCGAAGATCTTAGCTCTTGCAGAGCAGCCAAAGGAGAGTATTGCTTTTGATTTTGTGCACTGCTAATAGAGAATGTAGCACCTTCTGCAAAGAATGGTTTCCATGACTTTAGTGATCAAGAGATTTCTGTGAGCTAGCAGTTGGGAACAATTCATTTTTATTCTGGCTTGTTCTTGTTGGACTCATTTTTCTGAAGGAGGAGCTTGTAAACCAAGAGATGTTGGTAAGACTTTGTTCTGTACAGTCATAAGCATCTTAAGAAAAAGATTTTGGCATGCATGGTTGGTCCCTGGCAAATATACTAGAAAATTCCTGCCAGTCATAGCAATAAGTTACAATAACCCTGAAAAACCAACCCCCAAGTTACTCACAAAAGCTATGTCTTGTTTCACTAAACAATTTACATGTGATCAAAATCTATCAAGAGTATCTTCAGGTACATTCTTAGTCTTTAAAGCTTTCCTTATTGACAGTAAATTTTCTGCCTTCAAAAGAAATTATGTTTGGGGAGGAAAGAGGGTAATAATGGAAATGTTCTTTAGCTATTGTTAATGTTCTTACTGTCTTAGGCATTTACTCAGTTGTGTTTGGCAGCTTGGCTGCTGTGATGGCTGTTCCTGCGTCTTTGGGATGCCTTGGCTAGTGTGAGACAGAAAGGAGTGGATGTGCTTTCTCATCTGTTTGTGTGGGAGCTATCCAGGAACACATGAAAAGATGAGGGCAGGTGGAAGTCAGGAAGAGTAAAGATGGGTAGTAGAGGAGGAAGGGTTTTGAGATCCTCTCTGGCCTATTAACGAAGATCTGCTTGTGATGGCTTGCTTAAGAGCGCTAATGATGTCTTTGAGTTGCTGGTCTTATCTCTCAGGAATGAAGGACAATCTCTCTGAAGGCAAGTAGAGGTTTGTTGGCCCTCCACAGAGAATACCTAGAGTTCTTTCTGCAATTCTCTTTTTTTTCAATTTCCTGTTTTCACTGAGTTTTGGTATACTGTTTTGATTCATCATTTTCCAAGTTCCTCTCTAGTTTAATCAGTTGCAACCTGAATGCAATCCCTGAGTCAGTTGCTTTAAAAGCTTTCTTGTTTGAACTAATGCAGTGTATCTTTTGCTTCTGTATGGCTTGTATAAATTTCATGTAGCCAGCTGAGCTGGACTTTGGGTAATCTGGGTGACATATATGCCTCTACAACAGCCTCAGACAGCTGGAAATTGTTTGACTTTATTAGTGCAGTTTAGTAAAACTAGCAGGAAGTTCAGCCTGCCTGGATTTATTTTTCAGCCTCCAAATGATATTGTATTCATGTATGTACAAAAGGAATTGAGTATGTCATTAGGAAAATGGAACTTGCTTTTTATTATTTTAAATTGTGTAAGGACTATAATTGCTAAGAAATGAATGTGGAAAGGTATTTCAGAATACATTGGGTGGTAAAAGAAATTACAGGACTTATGACACTGGTGAAGCAAATGAACAGCAAAAAATAATCTATCTGAACATGCCATTATTGACTTTTATTATTATTACACACAATTCCATAACTCTCATCAACATATAGCATGTTTTTATCTTTTTGGAGATAGCACTATGTTATGCTCTGTGTTTTAAAGGAGGGCACATTTATTTTATGCAGAGTATTCAAAAGGTGAGAGGCTAAAATGTAGTGACTCAAGAAATTTAACTTCTCCCTCCAACTGCAATGATGGAATGTCTGTTACAGTAGGAAACAGGAATCCTGCAGAAGTAATTTATAGAGTGTATGGGTGAAGAAGCTATTCTTATTCATAAAGAATTTCTCTGTGGCAGAATAAACGTCCTCTGTAGAAACAAAGCTTTGTTGATTTGCTCAAAGGTATGAAAGAGGACTGGCACAAAGTAAGGCCTGTTGGATGGAGACAAAAGGAAGAAAGGAAAATATAGTCAGGAATTTGTGAAAAATTAGGAGGATCCCCAATTTAAACAAAAGAAAGGATTTAAGGGAAACAATTACTAGACTGTCAGACATTTATGATATAAATCAGGAGAGTGGGAAGTAGCAATTAGAGAGGGCGGTTTGGGTGAGAAACTCTTTTCCTAGGGCATAGACAACTTCAGAGTTAAGTAATATGCCTACTGATTAAAAGCCTTTGCTAGGCAATGGTGAATTTGCTGTCTTGCTTCATGAACTGGAAGTGGATGCATAAACAGCACTTAGAGAAAACTGAACCAGTGGGATAGTTTTTTTTCTCTCTGTTTTCAATGTTGAAGGGCATTAAGATCTTATTTTTAAAGCTATTTAATGTGACAGCTGGCTGATCTTACTGGAATTTTTTTTTTTTTCCTGGAATGTTTGTTTATACTTCCTTTACTTGACTGTTGCATATGAGCTACCAATGCCACACTTTATTCAATGCCTTTTTCAGACTGATTCTGCTTGCCTGCCCAAGAAGTCTCGTCTGCCCATTCTCTTAAAATCATCCAGAACATTAGGAAGCGTGCCTTTGAACTCCTGTATGCAGAACTCAGATTCACAACTACAGCATCATACCAGGGTACCTTATGACGGTCCTAAAGCATGTGAAGTACGAAACAAACAATTTCAGCCACAAACAAACGGAGAATTACTATTGAATGAGGCTGTAACTGAAAAGCTTCAAGGAGAGGCTGCACAGAAAAGCACATCAGGGAGAGGTAAATAAAGAGCAGACATATGACTTGTAATACTGCTTGAAATAGCAGCTTCTTTTCTTGTAGTAGAAAGTAAAACCAGATCATTTTTACATATGTACAGTGCTGCTTAATCTTATGATTTTCTTGGGTAGGCAAATATGTCTAGATCTTGAAAAACACCTTTTTTTTTTTTCTTTTCTCTTTGCCACTAGAATGTGAAACAACTTTATATGGAATAGAAAGTGCTGTCTATACATGGCATAAAGTATATAATAAATGACAGTTTCACAGGGTTGCCCACACATGCACACATATATGTCAACATTTAGGTAAATGAAAAATTTCCTTTGTAGGATGCCAAGTCTAATGAAAACTGTCTGTAATGGAGACAGGAGAGTATAAAAATACTGTATTTGTTTATACTGCATAAATAAGTTTTTCTAATATTCCACTGATCAGTCAAGTCATCCATGCCTGTTTCCAGTGGGGCTGGGTTAATTTAAACTCAGTTGTGGACAAACTATCTGGATCGGCAAGGTATGACAAATTGTAAAGCAGAGAACAATGGGTATTATGTAAAGATTTGGAGTGGTAAAAAAAAATAAAAATGCGCTTAGCAGTTAGATTAAAAACTGAGTAGAGATGTAAAGGGTAGGTGAGGGAGAGAGGAGGTGTAAATATAAGAAATAAGATTCAATTAATTAGCAAGTAAGCCACTGTCAAATGCAGAAGTTGCAGAGACTTTGTTGTTAATGATAATGTTGTTGTGGTAAGGGACAGATATGGCACAACTTTATGGTAAATCTTTAAGCTGATAGGACTATAGCATTTATTTTGGTAGGTGCAAAATCCGTGGAGAATTCTGAGAAGGGTAGTGCTTTTGAATTGGATCCTGAAATGAATCAGAACCTGTTAGGACCGCGGTCCTGTGATTTCCTCTCCACACTGATTTCTTTACCCTGGATAACAGTTGTACTGCACACTTAGTAATTCTGAGACTTGATGCGATGGGAGATTGCAGAAAAATTAGTTTGTGATAAATGATCATATTGGAGAAACTTTTTAGCCTTTTCTCTAAGCTTAACATAAAACATTTAAAAATGCACTAAAAATTATCTGTTATATTACAAAAGGGGACTTGCAAATGTTTATCTTCATTTGTTGGTATTTGCCTTTGCAAATGGTATTTGGTACCTTTGCAATTCACATTCTTAGTAGTTATCCTTATAATTAGTTCAAGTATTTAAAAAATAAGTGCAAACACTGTTTTGTGTGACCAGTAACGTTGGTATTACGTTTTCAATAGTTGTTCTTCCTTGGATGATTTTCCTGTTTCAAATTGTCAGAGAACCAGGTTTGGTTTGGATTATTGGGTGGGGTTTTATTTTAGTAGGTTTTGTTTTTTTTTGGGAGGGGGGGAGGGGGCTGGGTGTTTGTTGTTTTTTAACTATCCCCACTGAATTTTTTTTCAGTCTCTTACTGAATCCTGTTTTACCTTCCCCCACTATTTTCCAGTTGACTCATTGCTCAAACTGGATAATAGTGAGGTCCAGGTGGAATTGCAAGGTGTTGATCTGGGTACAGGTGGCAAGAATGAATACACGATGGACAAAAATCAGCAAAACTTTCAAGGTAGAGCATTTATATAGTATAATATAAAAAAAAAAATAATTTAAAACTCTAGTTTCTTCTGAATTGTGCAAAATTGTAAATTACTGCAGGTAATTGTCTCCCTTGTCATTATTTGTGGGTTTTAAATCTCGTTTTCTTAGTATGGATTAATTGCTCTGAGAATCCAAGTTGGTCTTTTAAGGTTTGTGCTTTCAGAGGGCCACAGGGATTTATGAATCTGGTTTCCAGTAAAAATATTGAGTTGTATGGCTAACTCTGATCTCTGCTGCTAATGTCCTCACTTCTGAAGTCTTCTCTGAATGAAATGTTAGTTACTTATTGCTTCTGCATCTAGTTATGAACTATTGGAATGAAGCAATTGAATGATAGAATTTTACTCATCTGAATTATTTGAAGGCATTCGACTAGGTTGAAACCTAATGGAATCGTTTAATGAAAATGTAAATAGGCTTAAATAGGCTCAATACTGTGTATTACGTGTTTCTACATCATCTATTAATCTTTTTCAGGAGGACTTAATAACATGGGTGACATGTTGTGTATAGAGTACAGAGGATATTGCCAATTTTGTAATCCTTTGTCACATCATTATTTTTATTTGTATAAGTAGTTTCTTTGAACGCGGTCAGTTGGTTTGCAGGATCGTACTCTATGTGTGCCCTTTGTGTGTATGGACACATACATGCAAAGAGAGCTCATCAGTTCTCCTTTAATTAAAGGGCAGTGTTTCATTAAATACTATAACCAGTATTCTAATCAGAACTATTTCTTCTCTAATACCTGTTTTCATTCCCTCTTTTTGTTATCTGGAATGTTTGCATGAAATCAGGATTGCGGAGTTTAAGAGTTCATCTAGTATCTGTTTTTTTTCCATTTCCATCTGCAACCTTCTTTGACATCTGTGTTACTGCAGCAACCAACTAGTAGAGAAGGAGGAGAAGCTAATGAAGTTCAGTGTTGTGTTCCCATATTCAATGTGTCTTCTTGAATTCATACATGGGCATTTTCTTGGAAGCATTTCTGTCCTGTGATTCTGTGACCTTTCAAACGACATACCTAATGGTGTGCAGCAATCTGTGTACTGCAGAGAACATCTTCTAGCCTTAATTTCAAATATGTTGATATCCCAGCATCACAGCTTCATTTTTTTCCAGCTTTTAGGTTATATTTGGTTTTATTCTCTTGTGCCTTGGACTTAACTTGGGCCTTCATATACAGCTGCCCTCCCCCCTGGCATTTTGCACTGATTTAGAGCTTGAACCTGGGCATTCGAATTCTCCATGGAAACCAATTTGAGGGTATTAAGACCTCTGCAAGATCAATGAAAGATGCCCAAAAGGGAGGTTCTAATACATAGTGATCTTTTGCAGAACTAATAGAAGGAAAAAATTTAATTTACTGGTAACCAGAAAATAACCATTTTCCTAGATACTTACACATACAGCCCTCAATGTACACAGAACTATAAACATAGAATATATGTAGGAATATATAGCTTTTATTGGTCTGAATCTGGGGTGATTGCATTACTTATGAACGGTAAAGTCAACTAAGGGGTGTGATGCGCATGCTGAATGAGTGCCAGTAAAACCTTTAACACTGAACGTTTTTATGGATTTTGTTTAGAACATATTCTAAAAAGAAGTTATTAAAACCCCTTCTTCAAATTTTACTATTTTGTTGATAATCTTTTAAAAATTCCACCGACTTTATGCTCCAATTAGTTTTGTATAGATTTTTGAAGTGAGGAGAAAAAGAATATTTAATTAGAAGTTTTAGGAAGAATCATTTAAAGGCATAGAGTCTACTTTTAAATCTCAGTGCCTTATGTTTGAGGTTATCATCTTTGTGGCTGGAAAGGTCTGTGTGTCATCGCTGTCTGATTCAGGACTGCATATAGCAGAAATAATTTTCAGTCATTTGGGAAAAGAAAGCGAGTGTATTTTGAGTATTGTTTATCTGAAAGCTGATAAGGAGTTTGAAATATTTGATATGCAAGTTGAATTAATGGGCAAATCATAGAAAGAGGTCAAAAGTCCAAAACTAATATTGTATAGTTCGCAATTATTCTGCATTTTTATTCTGTTATTATAGAAGTAAATGAATTTGTTCTAGTGCTGTTAAGAACAGAATGTCAGATAAAGAAATATTAATATTCACACACGAACCTCCTGTTTTTCAGAAATGCAAAATCATCATAACATTACCAACATGAATATCCAGCATTCATTAAAAGAGATAAATGAAGAGTTTTATTCCATGGAACATGAGGACATTGACTCAGCCACTGCATATTCAGTTTCCAAGTGCCTGCAATCTCTCAAATTAAGTGTAACAAGTACAGATGCACTTGATGACTGTGAAGCCATAGATAATATAGAAGAATTGAAACAAAGAATTAAGAGTATGAAGTCTGAGCTTGAAAAGTACAAAATGTTCGTGTTTCATTTACAGACCTCTGACCAGCTCTTATCGAGTGGTATTTCCAATATAGTTTTGAGTGACACAGCCTTGCCTGTGGAAGGACATGTTACACAAGTGCAAGATACAGCTATGCAAGAAATCAAAACATTTTCTAGTGTCCATCAGCTGATGGATTATGAAATCCACACTGAAAATAGGAATTCAGAGTCTTTGAAAGCAACTGATACATGGACAGCACAAAACCTTAAGGAACTACTGTCAGCAAATGAGGCAGAACTTGAAAAAGAGCAAATTGCAAATATGCATCTTGATGAAGTGTGTCATCTTCAGAACAAACTGAGAGAAACATCACCATCCAAGTGAGTAAAGCTATTACTGTTTCAGGTTCCTTTTTGTAAACAGCAAGACCAAATAACACAGGAAGGTAGTATGAAGATGATTTTATTCACATAGGAGCATGTTGTTATAGTACAAGCTAAATTCACTAACGTTAACATAAAACAACTGAAACGTTTAGTTAAAAGATGCCTTGAAGTACAAACCAGTATTTCTCTTACAACTGACCTGCTCCTGATAAGCTCATATCATCCTCTGTAATGATTCTGTGCCAGACACCTGTGTCTCTCCTTACACCTCAGATCCACAGCTCTCTTTGCTCCTCTGTTGAGCAAAGTCAGATCTCCTCAGGTTACTCCATGAGACAGACTGACCTCTGTAATCAAAGTATTACAATTTTGCATCACCCAGGTTTTTTTTCAGGTGATAAGTGTAAGAAAATGGAAACTCCCATTTAAGATAGAAATGTTTCTGTGGGCAGTTGGCTGGCAGATTCATGCTAGCCCTTCTGTTTGTGCGACCAGACTTCACATGTAAAATAAGAAGTTTATGCTCTAGTTAATTAATTTTGCAGTTAAGTGCTGTAAAGCCTTCCTTTGAAGGATGTAAAAGGAGATATATATAGAAATTAATGAATGAAATTTTATAGCATAAGCTTATAAGCTGGAAAATCATTTATGGGAGGCTGGAAAGTATCTGTCTTGTTTTTTGTGTGATAAGACTGGGACAGCATTTTGGCTAGCATATATACAAATCACAGACATAGAATGGGGTCCCCTAAGATCAAACTTTTTTTTAAGCTGGTGTCCTGTCCCCCCCCCCTCGCCCTTTTCCCCTCCCCCAATATTGTTATTGTCCCGAGGGCCTACAGAATGGCAGGAAGTATAAAAAAGAAAAGTATTTGGCCTTTTGGCTTTCTTCAGAGTGCTTGAGTAGAAATACTTGGAGACACTGAGCAACAACCAACATGGACTATTGTATATCTCTTAGTTTTACTATCATAAAATACAATCGTGCTACATAGTACATATAAATTTACATACCTTGAAAATGTACCTCATCCATTTTACAAAGGAAGATCTAACTGTAAATTAAGGAATGAGACAGTATGGATCACTGTAAATTTTTTATGGCCACCGTCTAGGACAACTGCATGAGTCACAAGTGACAGACCCAAAAATGAGTTATAGATCTCTTCCTATACAAATGACAATAAAAATTCTATAACAACCCACACCATCATAGATTTTGTTTATGCCCCATATTTTGTTTGATTCCCTGCATCTTTTCAGATCCTCTCCCTTTTTCTCTCCACTAATGTATGATTCTGTAGAAAGAAGTCTATCTGTGATGCAGGCAGTGGCAGTATAAAGGGAATGTCCGTATTTGCAAGTGCAGAATAAATTCATTTGATCTGAGTTGAAATTTATATCCTGGCTTGTGGACTACAAGAGTTTGGACACCACAGTGGTGGTCACGGTCATGTCTCTGGTAATGAACGTGCAGAGACATGCAGAATTTTCAGACTGGGTAAAACCATCAGCTCAGAAAGTCCAATGTTGTGCTTCTGGTGCGAAATACATAAAGTTTCAGAAGAAGGGGCAGCTCTAGGTGTTCTTCCATAGTGAATTAAAGAAAAAAAAACCCACAAACAAAAACCAACAACAAAAAAACCCACGAATCTGGAAAAATTGTGTATTCTTAAAAATTATTTTCATGCATTCACTCATATTTACTTCGATTTGGCACCTTTGCATGCCATCTAGGTTATTTCCAAGAAGACAAACAAGTCATCACCTTGGTTTCTGCCCATCTTATAAATGAAACAGTTAAGGATAATAACCCACAAGTTATGCCCATAAATACCAAACTCAACAGTTAGAGACAATACATTTCTCATTGTGGCTGTAAAAGCATTTTAAAAGAAAATTGAGTCACATAAAATTATAGCTTAGGAATGTAAGTTTAATTCACTTTTTATTTATATTTAAATGTTATAATGTCAGAAAGTTACTTTAAAGATAATGTCATTTTCTCAGATATGATTCATTAGTTCATTCACAAGCTCAAGAACTCTCCTTGCAATACCAACAAATTAAAGAGATCCACAGTGGTTGTCTCGCTTACCATCAACATCTGACGAGCCTTATTAAAGCTTTCGAGGAACTGCTTCAAGCCAGTGATGTAGATTATTATGTTGCTGAAGGCTTCCGTGAACAACTGAATCAAAGTGTACTATTGTTTGAGAAGCTAGAAAGGAAATTCCTGTATGGTAAGTAGCAGTATTTTGTGCTTATTGTCTGAGATATATTAATTTTCTTGAAATTTGAAGTTTGGGGTTTTGTTTTCTTTTTAGTGAAAAGGAAGGGTAAATTCAGTGCAGAGATCTCGGTTGTGCTTTTAGCATGAAAGAAGAAATTCCCAAATAGTAGTCCATCTAGGCAATTTTTTGTGGCCAGTACCTTTAAAGAAACTGCAAGGAATCCTGCATTGGACAGTTGGAAGATAATACCATGCTGATTTGCACATTATTGATATTCCTATAAAAATAACACAAGTTAAACTGTAGGCAGGTCTAAAATCATCTGTCACTGGATGCACCAAGAAAGCAAGCCATAAACTTTATGGAGAAACCCACCCAAATAGTGTTCATAGAAAATTAAAATAAGGGGGCAAAAAGGGAAAATCTATTTGAATAGTTCCTTTCAGAATTTTTGGTAGCTCATGAATTTAAGAGATTGTGGTATTGCAAATCAGCGTGTATTTGAGGGTTTCTGTAGGGCATTGGTAGTACAACAGCCTCCTGAGCAGGGGACCTAGAGAAGTATTGTCCTGGTGTTAGAGAAAGCCGAGTGGTGAATGGAGTGTATACCCAGGGAAGGACATTGTAATGTATACCAGTAAGCAAAGCCCTTTTAATTATCAATGAGAGCTGGCATATTGTCTGAAAAACGGTAGCTTACGCATCTGAAAATGCTCTTGTCCTTTGACTGTTTATCCCAGTTTCCCCACCTATTGTTTGGCAAAGCATTATGTTGGAAAGGCAAAGCCTTAAACATCTAAGAAGTGGGACCATATCAGGAGATGTTCTTCCTAACATTTCTAATTACTTTCCTAAGAGACCTGCATCTTGCTGCCAAATAGTCTAGCTGGTTAAGAAAAGCATGCTATCTTTCATAATAGAGAGCTAAAATGCAACCGTGTTTTGTAAAATGAGCATCAAAATCAACATTTGTCACATGAAGGAAGAGTATATCATGCATATTGCCTTCAGTCTGTAGTTTGAAGAAAGTTAGCAGCAAAGCGATGGAAAAGGGATGGTAACATGAGTGAAATTCAGCAAGAGATACCTTTTCCTGTCATCGCAAGCGTTGCTCTTTCTGACCCAAATGACTAGCAATACTTCCACAGATGTCAGCAGCAGAGCTGACACCTTCAGTGAAACACATGAGGTGACCAGAAATAGGGACCCTGACCCCCACGTCTTCCTGAAATTAGCTCTAGAAGACCACTTTGTTCAGAAACATTCAGGGCCCAGCCGTACAATGATCTGTATTCTGGCTTTCATTAAAGATAGTGGCAGCATGTTGCAGTTTCGATTGCTCGTATAAAGAAGTTGTGTGTGAGAAAAAGGTATTATGGCTAGTGTGTTGTAGCAGTGTAATAAAAGACTGAGTGTATTCAATGATTTCAGTGGCTACAGAGATTCCTTGCATTACAAATGAGAAGACTGTGTAGTGAATAAACATTAAATGCCTTTAAACCAACAGATGGTATCCTATATACTATGAAAAGTCACTGACAGCCGAGACAATTCAATATATCTAACACAATGGTGTTGCATTGAATCACACATTAAAATAAAATGATGTTTGTAGGGTTATAAAGAACATCCAGCGTACTAAGAATTGACTGTAAGGAAGAAGCATAAACAACCGTCTGTCTCTGCATTTCCATCCTGACCTTCAGTTCATTCCCCTGAAATTTCAGCTGTGCAACTCTTGCCTGCCACTTTTGCTTATTTGCACAAAAATTTTAAAATATGGGGAGCCAAGGTGACACCACGAAACTCTTGTTTCCTTATTCAAATTAGTGTCTGAGTCCAGGTCTCTTGCACTGCCCTGGGCTTGTGCTCGCACACTCTACCACTGAGAATATTGCAGGCAAAAACCTGTGTGTGTCCCTTTATTAAGGATAACTGATTAGCCTGACTCTGGGTGGACAAAATCCAAGTGCGATGGAATTGTTTTTATATTATTTTTATTGAAGTAAAGGCATGTACCCCTAATCCTTTTGCCATATAGCACAGTATTTTACATCTGTATGCTAACTAAAACACCAAGGCTGTAAAATCTGGCACCTGCGGTACCTAGTAATTTTTTTTGGACTCTAGAGAAAGCTATTGCTTTGTTGCTGGGCTATAAATAGTTTTGTCCGTGTACAGCATTTGACACTAATACACAATGTGTTGAGTAACTGTTGACTTCTCTCATTTCTCATTAATTTACCATTCTATATTTAAATAATTTAAGGTGGAGGGGAGAAAAGTATAATTCTCATTATCTGTTTTTAATCAGATATTTCTTCTTTGCAGGAGAATCAATAGGTACAGAAGTTACTATACTTTATAAATTAGCTCAAAGGTAAGAGTGCAATTGAATGTGTATCAAACACACAGTTGTTTGATAAGTTGATAAGGATGCCCCATGTTTTGTAGCACAACTTCCACCGTTTTGCTTTTTGGGAGGGCTTTGCTTATGTTACCTGTTTCATTAATACCCATTTTGTTAATAAAATATCCATAGGAAACAAACTAAGGCTTTTTTCCCCCACTTCTCATCAAACAGTTGAGATACTGAGAGGAAGCATCATGTTACCAGGATTGTTCCTTTTATGAACAAACAAAACATGTGCCATAATACACTATTGTGTATGTTCAGATATTATCCTAATTGCAGCTGCTAGGAGGGACAGTCAGCTACCTTTCTGTTTCTGTGACCTTGGGGGCTGGCTCAGGATCACTGAAGTACAGTGCTGTTGAAGTTCATTCTCAAAACACCCTTATGCTGAAGGTGAAGAGAGGAGGTGGTGTTATGCTGCATATGTTGGTTTTATGCCAGCCTGGGATTCTTCTGTGCTACAGAAATCCTCAGCTGCCTGTTCAAGGCAGCTTGAGGACCCCTAACACAAAAGTGACTACGTAGCACTGGGACGTGAACGCTAGGCTGTAGGTTGATTGATTATTGCTGCTGACCTCAGTGAGGTCTGCATTTCAGTCTTGATATGCACCTCTGATGTGTAGTGGTTTGTCATGTTCTGTCACATAAATTCGCTTGCTTTACCTATGTCCTGTAAATTTAACACCATGCTCTGTTCGTGCTTCCAAAGTAATAAAATAATTTTTATATTTTAAAATGTTTTGTTTGGCACAAAAGGGATAATGAGAACACCACCACAATGTACCAGCAACTGAAGGATGAGTCACCTGTACCATCTGCTCTTCATAGCTTATCTGACTTTGATTTGTCAGAAAAGTCGTCTCTTGGATCACCTGAGCACAGGCATGACCTAGAAGGACAGCATGGCACACTGACGCTTCTGCCAAACAAGTTTCCTCCAGGTAGTTTTTTTCCCCACTGAAGATTTGCTGGATATTGGGAAAATGTGATAAATAAGACACAAGGGAACTAATTAAGAAATAATGAAGAATGTTTGTCTGCTTCAGCTTTCCAATATCTTGCATAATCATTGCAATTTCAGTAATAAGGCATACAGAGATGACAACAATTTGAACTACCTCCTGTTTGAAACAAAATTAACTATGATATTTTGTGTCTTTGTTGTTTTAGACTATCATCTTTTACAGTACTCCAGACGGTCTTTAAATAGACAAGTTATAAGGGAAAAATAGACAATTGTCAAGAGATTATTACGTTGAAAAAGAGAGATTTTCTAATTTTATAAAAGCCAGTGTTGTGTTTCCTTGAGAATTCTAAGTGCTGCATAATTAATAAGTGGTGTCATGTTTGACCTGGATAGTTTCACTAAGCACAAGTGATGCTTGCAGTAGTTTGTTATAGGCAGCGATGAAAATTTAATGACTGAGATAGCACGTACTGTTCAGGAGAAAAATATTGCAGAGTAAACCAGGAGCGTATGACATGGATAAACTGACAGGTAAGATAGTGACAGAACAGATAAGTTCCTGAGTAAAGATGAAACTTACAGCCAATGGAAGAAAAATTGTAGAATGGCAAAGCAAGAAGGAAAAGGTACAGTAATGAAACTTGATAGAACAGATTTATTTATTATGGTATGCATTGTGTAAGTCGCAGTCAAATTTATATCTGAGTTACTCTGGTAAGCTTGCTATTGTTAAAAGGAAAAATGTACACTGTTGGTGCGTTGAGCCTGAATATGAAGCTGCATTGCAGATCTTTGGATTCATTTCCCCATACAGGGCATGTTTTAACTAGATAAAGTTGTTATCTACTACAGTTTTGTAGGAAGAAGAAATGTAAAGAGCCTTAAAACTGGGCCATTGTTTAAGTTAAAATGTAGAGCAGGAGTTTTCACTAAATGCATGTTTTGGGTGCTATATGGAAAAAGACTGTTGTGGAGTCAGATATTTGATCTGTACCATTTTGAACAGCTCTGTATCATTTTTTAGTATTAACACACATTAAATTTGACAAGAGTACGTAGTGTAAAGGAATACAGTAATTCACTCTACGAAGTGGACTCTTGGTTTATTTAGAACTACTAATGGACCATCTGCAAGAAATTAGAATCCTGAGACAACGTTTAGAATACTCCATAAAAACTAATGAGAGACTGAGGAAGCAGCTTGAGAGGCAAGTAACAGACAAGGAAGTAGATCAAGGTAAGAATTTATTTCATGACAAATTAAATCCACCCGTCCTGCTTAAAGCCTGAGGAATCAAATGCTGCTGGAAATGTTTTGTGTACTTTTTTTAATAAACTCCACCCCTTTACAGTTAAAAAATGTTGTGCCTTTCTCTGAGTACTGTTGCATCTTGAGCTCCATCCACAGACGTAGCTTTTCCACGCTGCCTGTAGGGTGGCATAAGTACAGATCTAATGTGCTTCTTCCTTGAGTCCATTGCTTGAAGCGTATCCAGTACCGATGCACAAATGTTTATGGGATACAGGTACACCGCACAGCCTCAAACCTACCATTGTACATACTACTAAGAGAACAGGACTACCAGGTAGTTTTATGACATTTAATGAATTGAACGACTCTTCTAGTTCTGTTATCAACAAACAGCCTGCCTTTTGGGTTTTTTTAATTTTTTTTTGTGTACCTTTGGGATATCATTATGGTTGTAATGGTCTTGGATTTTAGGATGCCATCATCTTTAATTCTCCACCATGTCCAGCCAGGGACAGTTGCAGGAGAGGAAGTTCGGTTTATCAGCATAATTTCGGTGGGGCCTAGGCCCAATATGAATATAGGAGAAGGTGCTTTGCTCTAAATTACATTGCTGCTGTTGATCCAAAGTAAGAATATTGTGGAATTAGCTTTCCTACGCCTACTCTGTGTATACCTGGGCTGGTCTGGACTGTTGGAGATGCCTTCTCTGGTGTTTTCTGACTACTTTAAAGCCAGCTTGTGTTTACATACAGGGACAAAATATCTGTAAGACACAACCTAGACCACGGTGTTCAGTTTGTCATTTGAATTGATTGGTGTGATAAATGTATTCTACACAAAATGACATTGTGAGTTTTTAATAAGAAACACCTGACAGAAATCGATGGAAATTTTAACATAGAGTTGGTTTTCATTCCAAACTCTAATATAAAGCAGTGGATGAAAAATACTAAAAATAGGTATGCAAATTCAGAGTCTCTGCTCTCTGTTGCTAGTGTTCAACATCTTTGAAAGCCAAGCTCTGTGGTGCGTTTAAAGCTTCTCACCAGAAGGTAGCCAGGCTTTCACTAAGGATGCTTTTGTAGCACCTGTTCAAGTACACCATACCAGGCATATTTTCCTACACTTTACTCCATTCTTGCTCTCCTTCCCACATTTCCCCTCATAGGACAATTGATTAATATGCAACATTACTCAGACTGGAAGCAGGCAATAAATACATACATGCTTTCCTTTTACTCAGTTTCACTAATATTGACATTAGATTCATTATGTTTTACATCATCCCCAGGATCCATTTCTGTTGTTGTTTAAATGGAGACTACCTGCAAATGGCAGTTTGCTTTCAGGAATAATTTACAGTGATGGAAAGGTGTATAAAAAGCATCCATTTCATTCATGAAGTATTTACACTGCTGGAAAGGCATACTGTTCTCGTGAAATAACCACACTGAAACACTTCCAAGTCTTTTACAGCTTCATAAAGATTCTGGCAAGGGCATCCATTAATGCAGTGAAAGTATATTTTCTTTACAAACTGTCTTATGCCTTCCATCTGTCTTCTTGTTGCCTTAGTGCATCTACCAATGTGTGGAGGAGAAATTTGGAAAAGAAAGGAGAAAAGCAACTACCTGTTAGAACAGCTCCTTTTTGTTTCTGTGTTCTTTCAGTGTTTCTTGTTTCTCTCCGTTTTGAAGGTCTCTTTCATGTTATCAGATATGCATATTCTCTTTTCTGGTAATGTTGCTACTTTTTTTCCTAATAGATGGGCTTTTTTGAATTTCAGTGTAAAAAGAAGTTCCTAAGTGAAGTGGAAGCAGATTTTAGCTTTGGGATATAATAATTCAAAACAATTTTTTTACTTTTAACTGAATATTCTTATTTTGTTTTCCTTTAAAAAAACAAAACCAAGTTGTAACATACTTAATTGTTGATGACAGCCTGTTAAATTCATGTGATACTGAGTTGTTTCTTCAGCCAAAGTTAATGCATAGAATTATTCTTGTCTGATAAATATTGTATGGATGTATATACACACATCTGCCCACTATTTTTGCCATGCTATTTTTAATATTTAGGTTCTCTAAGTATTTGAACGCCTCTGGGCTTCTAGTATTCTATAAATGACTCAAGTGCTGGTAATGACTACATCGTTACCGTAGAGCTGAGGTTTGCAGTGCAAGTAGAACTAAAATAATTGCTTCAATCATTTCGAATGTTAGGCTTCAAAATAAAATCAAAGGTTTAATTTGGAGTTTCCTAGGTTTCAAATGTTATTAACAGCAGTTAAGATTAAAAGGGGTTTTTGTTAGCTTTTTTTAACCCATAAGTAACTAATGTATCTACTCAGACTTATCTTCAGCTTTACTATGCCTTTATTTCGCTTTACCTGGGAATGAGTGTTTCCTTCCCCTTTGCTGTGATTTTCAATAGCGCCTGTCTTTCAGTCAGTGTTTCCTTTGAAACCTTCAAGGTATACTTCCTTAGCAGTCACTTTTTCAGCACAAAACAGAATGAAAACTCAAGTGTATTGCAATTGTAGGCCCTGATGCTCCGCTTTACTCTGGTTAGATGGACCTTTGCATCTATGGAGAGTGTAATTGATGTCAGCAGGACTCTGCACAGAAGTAGTAGTCTCAGTAGTGGGTCAAATTGCAGGATTGTGGCCTTATTACTACTGGGTCTACATTATCCCTTATTATGTAGGATAACTAATAGTTATATTCTAAAGCCTTTCAGTTGAACTGTGATAGCATAACTTTTCAAATAGGATAAGACTGAGTGATGGGCAATAAATTAAATTAGAATCAAGATGAGACCATCAAGCCTTGCCACTTCAAGGTGAATTGCTTTGTTAAAATCTGAAAGGAAAAAGCCTTTTGAGTTCACATAGCTACCTCAACTCTTTAACATATAGATAGTAAAATGCCATTAGTGCCAGGTTTCTAGAGCCTTTGAGTCTTTCAGTAATGACAAGAGGTGCATATCATGGCATACTACATCCCAGTTAGGTAGTGGGTAAAAGCTTCAATTGGGATTACAATAAAATGAGATTACTCAGAGGAAGTGCAGCACATCAAATTGAATTGAACTGCTAGAGCTGAAAGGCATCCTCCTCATACATTCAGCTAATTTTTTTGCCAGCTGGTTATTTCTTTATTAACCAGATAGTTGACACTCATGTAGTTATCTTGAGCTTTAAAGCGTAGGAGATACTGGGATAACCAATCAACTGAAAAGTACTTTTAACAGTAACGTTAATTCTAGTGGATCCTGAAGTGTTTTACTGACTATAAGCAGGTTGTAAAGGGCAATAACAATTACTTGACTTGCATTTCAGAGGCAGACACCTTGAGAGTGGAATGTGGCACTTTTCAGACTGTACTATAACATTACACATCACTGTGGGATGAGTAGCATAAATACAGTACATTATGAGGATTACCTAGGCTGGAATTTGACTGACTGGATGCACAGTTTAACACTTACATTCATATGACTACTGCAATAAGATCCTCAGAGTAGGATTCGTCACCCTTAAGGTTCTAAAAGGTAGGCATCTAAATCTGTGCCGATTACCCAGAGCTTCTCATGGAGGCACTGGAGAGAAGTACATCTCTTTGGAGGACAGGGCATCTCATCCGCAGAGAGGTGTGTAGAGGATACATTGGATGGGTCACGCTCTGGAGGTGGCTGTTTCTCCCTATGACTATGGATGGTTGATCAACACTGGCTCAGTTATCTAAATTTTAGATGCACAAATTTAAGAGGGATGAATCTTCATCCCTGTGATCATAAATGGGTTCTCAGTTTGTAATCAGAGGCAAAGACAGTGACTCCAGCTTATGCTTTAGACAGGTGTGGTAACAAATCTATTACCAGACTATTTATGTTACTTTCTGTATTAGCCACTGTGGATTAGTTAGTAGAATCTAGTGGTCCTCTGCCATGTTATTTTTAAATACAACAGAGTATGAACAGAGCAAGACTGAAATATATGGTAAACATTCCTACAGTTTGCATTATTTTCAAAGAATAGCAATGTCACAAAATAGCCCTGCATTTTTTCCTGGTGGAATATTAGCTGATAGGTAAAGACTGCCAGGGATAATTTTGCAATTTTGGTAATGGTTGCCCAGCAATGAGAATTACTTATGAAGCAGGGCTTTGGATTACTTGGCATTAACCTGAACTGCCTTTTAGTCTGTAGGGATAACCTTCAAAATACATAGGGGAGAAATATCTTTCATAACATGTTTTTCTGCAATTTTTTAAATTGTTCTTGTCTGGAAAGTTTAATCTTTAATGACCTAGAGATGACTCATAAATCATCTTTTATGTATATATTTATAGGTTCTGCAAACATTTTTATCCATGGCTCAGAGCAGCATAATTCCCTGACTTCTGAAATACATTTCCTGAGGAAGCAAAATCAAGTTCTGAATGCAATGCTAGCAAAAGGATCCAGAGGTAAAAATGTAGAACTTTGCTTTACAGGAGTAGGCTGCAACTCATTCCAGATCAGAAAACAATAAAATATTAACAGAGTCCATTCATTAAACTGACTTAACCATTCTTCCTACCCCTGAAATTCCATGCTCAACCATAAGCGTTCAAACTGGGGTTAACAATGATAAAGGAGTAGCAGTAATGCTCCTTCCTTCTGTTTATTTGTAGCATTTGCGTTTGATACTCAATTCCATTTCTCCATTCTTCTTTTTGCATTCCTTTATTTTTATACATTCTTTTTCCTCTGCCCTGTGCCTTTTATTACCATTTTCTTGCTCCTTTTCCCCCATGCTTCCATTCTGAAGCCCTCTGGGGGGAAAAAAAAAAAAGCCACAGAATAGCATTATCACTGAAAATGAAACCATTCAGTACAGAAGAGTTGCAAAGGGAAACAAACTAATTACACTTAGATTCTGAAGTCTGCTACAGAGGCTTGACCGGACAGGCCAAGTCATCTTCTTTTTGGAAACACTAGAGAACAGAACTGAGGGGATCCATTTGGAAGTATTTGTAATCTCTGAGATTAATTTTAAACTTTCCTCATTTTCACACCTGCAAAGAGAGAATATTAAAGTCTTCCCTCTTCTTTTCTCCCAGGAAAACCAACAACTCACCAACTAGGTTCTTAAGAGCAGCTTAAGCCACAATTAGGTTGTAAGTCTCCATATTTTCAGGCTGTGTAAAAGCATTGGTATTTCTTCCAGCGTCATGTATTCTCTCATCTGTTTTGATGCATCTTAGTGCTTATCAGTTTGTTCAAGTTCTACTTTTTTAATTAATATATTCCTGCTTTTGTTTGTTTCCATGACTGACAATATGATCTGATAATATAAGGGTTTCTTTTTCATAAGAACCATGATGACTAGAACATTGTTGCCCTTGTGGTTTAGAATAATGTCAGTATCTCTAGAGCTTATGAACTTCTTTTCCTTTTATTCCTGGATGCACTAGAGAAGGAAAAGCATCTTAGATCGTCTTAGATACCTCCTGCATGTTTTGGTCTCTGATGCTTTCTGTCTATAGTCTTAGCTTAGCCCTTCAGTAGTGAAAGGCTGGTGATGCACATGTTTAACAGCATGTAGGGATTACCATTTTCATATGCTTTCAACAAGACTACTGAAGATGAGGGAATGATTTTCTAACTGTTGGGAGATGGAACAATTCCCCCCTGCTGTTTCTTTGCCAGGATTGCCTCCTCCTTTTCCAGTGCTAACTGTAGGGTCACAAAAAATGTGGGGTCCCCATAAGCCTCTCTGATTGCAGCTGTCTCAAAATGCTCTGTTGCCCCTATCAGCAATTCTTTGTCACAGGACCAGTTTGGGGAAATGGCTTGTGCCAAGGAAAGAAGGACTGATATCATACATTCGGCAGAATAGGGCTGGGAAGGAGAAGACAGAGGGATTTCTGTCAGACAAAGAGGAACATGGATGCAAGGTGCCCTAGAACAATCCCACTGAGTTCTCTTCTTCCTAAAGAAAAGTCAAATCCATTATTTTGTGAGGATTGGCAAAATTCATGTGCCTGCTTTGGGATCCTGCTGCCACTAGTTGTTGAATACTATCCTTCTGACCAAAGAAGGGGTCAACCCCAAGAGAGGTTGGGGGCATTTGGCATATAAGGCTGTACACAGGTTTTTACTGAGCGTTTGTAAGTCCTGGGGGTTAAATGGTGCACGTTACAGAAAATGCATCTAGCAAAAGTCATTGGAAAATTGAAATACTGAAATCCTAAAACTCAAGAGAGCAGCTGTTGTTTTCTGACAGTCTCTGAAAAAGTTGATTTTGTTAAAAAGCACAGCTTTAGTGGGTTGTGGGCATTGCAAATACCTTGTGTTTCTTCTTGTTTCAGATAAACAAAAGGAAAATGAGAAGTTAAGAGAATCTCTTTCTAAAAAGAATGCAATCATTGAGCATCTTCATGAGGATTATGAATGCATCAAGAAAGAAAATGAAAGGTTGCAAAAACAAATTGGCCAAAAGGAAGATGAAACCAGATATCTGACATGTCAAATTTACAGCAGTCGTAATGAATTAAACAGGTATTGATTCTGTCCACATTTAGACATTTATTTTGAGAAGAAAATTGTCAATGTGACAAGCATGTGTTTAGCCATAGCCATTAACACTAATGAGGTTCATAGATACATTCAAAAGGCAAGGGAAGAATTATGGAGGAAAAGGGAATGGATTTTAGATTTTGAAACAAAATGTAAGAATTTAATGTTTAACGTAGCCCTTTATTGGAACCTAACAGATTGCAAAGAGAAATTAATGTAAAGCAACGTCAGCTTTCTGAGAATGAGAAGTTACTGCAGTCACTCCGAACTGAAATCAAGGTTTATGAAAAGTTGGAAGAAGCAAGAAGGAAGAGGACAGGTAAAAATGCACAATTGTTTCTATACCCTTAGCCCTTGCAGCCCTTCCCTCTCTGAATATGGTCTTGCCAAAGGACGGTAGGGCTAGGTCACTGTTTCTTTGTTTCTGCTTGTGTCTGCTTATGCAAAGTAGAACTGACAACTTGATGATAAAAGGCTGCTTTTTACTTAGGAGTGTAACTGTGAGGTTGAGATGTGTGATATGTTCTGACTAGGCACACCCAAGTTTCCTTTATCTTTTTAGCTAAGCTAAAAACAAATATTGAAGATTCAGTGGCTCAGGCTGGGTAAGCTTCATGGGAGTCTTGGATATTTACTTGTTATCTAAATACATGCTGCTGCATCCTCACAGGTAGTGCTTACTTAGGTAGCTTGTGCTTTCTCTTGTCTGAATATGAGGGTAGTGTCTTCTCCCTAGGGCTGGGGAGAAGTGCTGGCACTGCTTTCTGAATGAGGCATTTAATAATTTCCTGTCCGCTTTTCTGTCGCTAAAGGTGAGGGGCAGGAATGAGACTTACATGAGTTCCTCCTACCCTTTTTAAGGAAGCCGTACCACCACATAGCTGTTGGTATCATTAGGTAAAAGAGTGGAATGCTGTTCATTGCTGCATACCCATTACAGAATCCAGCAAATTTCCTATTTGGAAGTTCTCGTAGAAGTTGATTTCCACATTTTCCCCCCCAGCCCCCCCGGCTACTTCAGGTAACATGCCCTGCCGTCACTGTATTTCATGCCTAGCTGTAGCAGAAGAGCCCTGTTGGCATAAGGCTTTAAGCCAGAGTTGGCTCAGGGATGGAACTAAGTCTCCTTGCAGAACTAGTAATGTAATTACAGAGTAGCAGCACCCTACTCATGTCCTCAAGCGGTTGAGCCCCTTCCCGCTGCCTGGAGAACAGTTTGATTTCAGCATGAAAGAATACATGGAATTGTTTGTGTAGTGACCTCCTTCTATGAAAAGACGAACACAGCCCTTGCTTTTTTCCAATTCAGATTTGTTCCTCTGGTTGCCAGGTAATCACTTATTTTCTTTTTTCTTCTGTGAATAAAATTAAACTCCCAATTCTACTCCATCCCTCCTCTGAACTCTTGAGATTACCCATTCGTTTTTCTTTCCCCAAACTGTGCATTAATGCACTTCAAATTTTGTAAATCCTCTCTATTCTCTTTTTATTACATTTTTTTGCTTTTGGCATGAAACTTATTAGATTTTATGGACAAAGTGAAAAATAATTTTTGGCTCTTTAAAACCTTTCAAGGGTGGAAGCAATGAAGACATGCTTTTTTGTCAAACCATTATCTTAATGCTGTTTGTAGTTAATTCTTAAGGATAACGCTGGCTATAATTTACTTGCTCAGCATTCTGATAATGGCTAATATGATTTTATTTGTTAAAGATGCTAAGTGTTTCTTTTGAAATTGTCTCAGATCCCAGAGGTGATGGATCAGAAGAATTCCGAAAAGATCAGAATAATCCACTTGACTTACATGAACTATTGACTGAAATACAGAGTTTGCGAGTGCAGCTTGAAAGAAGCATAGAGACAAACAAGTCTTTGCATGAAAAATTAGAGGAACAGCTTTCAAAAGAAAAGAGAGAGGAAGTGGCATCAGTGTCAGCTGTAAATATCAACTATCTTATCAAACAAGAATCTCAGCATTATGCAGGAATGAATGGTACTGTGTCATACATGCTTTTGTTATACTGTAGAACCTGTGCCTTGTTCTTTAAGGATGCTCTTAAAGCATTGTACGACATCAACTGTATGTTTGGGAGCTGCCCATCAGCCTTTCGGATCCCTTTCCTGTTAGAGCTGTTAGTGCACGAGGAGGTGAAACGCACACTGCACTGTCTTATAGCCTCCACCTGTCACTTTCTTTTCGTTGAAGAAAAGCATTTGCAGACAGTCCCTGGGATGGAAGGATACCTACATTAAATTGCCATACATTTTGCTTACCTGGGGTTTCTTTTTTTAATGCAGAGCTCTATAGTGTTTGCTAAGGGGGAGTATGTATTACTCAAGAATGATCAATAAGTGCACTAAATGGTCTTTGTATAAATCAATTGTCCCCTTTTTGCCCTTGAGGAATATTTTACCTTTATTTCAATCACTGTTAAGTGATACTGTTTTAGCAAATCAGGGAAAAGGTAGTGTTTACACTAAGGGTTAGATTATTGTCCCAATACAGATGTACATGGGATACAGAGGGCGCAAGGATGTTCTTCCTTGCTGCTAAGGTACTCTGCATAGTAACAGCTTTCCATACTTCCAGTATAAAGCCACTTCTCCAACTGCCTGTAGAGGTATACATTGTGTTATGGGAACCAATAATAATGGGGCTTTTTTGGGTCCATGCACTCCACCTGAATGTGCCTACCTGAATCTTACACACCACACGGAGCAGGCAGCACCAGCCAGAGGATTAGGGTGAGAGCTCGTGAGGCACAACAGGGGTTTTTACCACTTTCCTTCTTTTCTGAGCCCATCATGTCCAATCAGAATCATACTTCAGATTAAATACATAATGAGCATAACTCTACGCTACTCTGTACAAGTAAGAAAGATGCTGAGTATAGCAAATAACATTTACGGGTTGCTACCATTGTCTGTGCACTTGAATGCTAAATTACAGTCGTGCTCCATATGGGGATGGTTCCTTAGGGCCAGTCATGATCAGGTAGGTGTGGAACAGCTATTGTGGGGAACCTGTGCCGCCAGCAGCCCCAAATTGCATTTGTTCCTGGTTAGTTTCTAGATAGAATCCTTGATGTTACTTTTGACCTCAGGTAGAGTAGGTAGGAGCGGGAGAAGCTTGTCATTTCTTTAAGAAAATGGTGAATAGAGTTGTAATAGCTTGGTTTGATATGGACCAGAAAGACTCCTTAGAATGTCAACAGCTGAATTTGTTAGCTTTTTAGATGTGCCATGATTAGTCTTTACTCATAGGTGCTTAGGGAATTTGCAAGGTCTGAAAAGGGGGGATATAGATACGATCTTTAGTATGCTATAGCTGGGGAGAGTGTCATACTTTTTGTGGAGTTAATGGGAAGCTTACATTTGTTGATTAAAATGTCTTAATCAGAATGTGTATTAGATTTTCTGACTACGATTTGTGCTTCCCTGCTTCCTGAGTCCAAATGCAGCATCAGCAAAAAAAAGGAACAGAAGTGGAGCTAGGAAGTTTTTTCAATACATGTTAACTTCTACTCTTCCTTGTCCTGTTTTTATATATAGAAAATCTTTGCAAATGCCCTGCTGCCAGCAGAAATATTTGTGAGCTGCAGAAGCATGGACATTGCATTTCGCTAGCAAAAACAGGTACATCCAAAAGTATCTCAAACGTGTGTGTTATCAGTATCCCAGACTTGCTGTTTAAGATAAGTCTAGTGTCAATTAGTTCTACATGTAAGTATAAAAAAAAATTAAACTATTTTTTCTGTCCCAGGTACGCACTCAGCCTCTAAAGACAATTTAGACAGCACTTCACACTGCAGTAGCACTTCGTCTTCCAGTACAGCGTGTACCCCTCGTCTTGTGCCTGGACATCGTATGTGGGCAGACAAAAATGGGCGCCATGTTCTTGGCTTGATTGAGGATTATAATGCTCTACGGAAACAGATTTCAGAAGGGCAACAGGTTTTAGCAGAAATGGAGATTTCTTTAAGAGACATCACTGATACGAAACTGCAGGAGCCTAGAATAAAGGTAAACAGTGAAAGCTGTTAAAGGATGGTGAATTTTACCTAGAGGTGCAAACTCTATAGGTTACAAAAGCAAAGAACTAGGTTAATGGAGCAGCAGGCACTATTAACTGAATAACTCTGTCAGGACACCTCAACCTTGACAGTCCAAGTCTCATCTAGATACAGGCACCTATTTGTGATTCTGGGTTAATGAGACTATGGATAAATTAGTTAATTCTGGTCCTGTAATAAGCAATCTCACTTTTACTCGCAACTTGAAAGGAAGTGAAACCACTTGCTTTTACTATGGAAATTGGTGATTGTTACACTGGAAATTATAAAAAAGCCACACGAAAATAACAACAAAAAAACCCAGATAAAATTCTAAAATGCTTTAGAAAGGGCTTTAAATTAGGGGTATGTATCAGTGACCTAAGGGTAAAAATAATTAAGAAGATTTTCTTGTAGTGAAGGCTTGGGATAAACCCAGGAAATATGAGACAGTTAAAAGAAATCTGATACACAGCTGATTAAGTTCCTCACTTGGTTGTATTCAACCCTTTAGTAACATCAGGTTATAACTATACATTAATGTTTAATGTATGTGAATGAGGGTTGTTTTATATTAGGGAAGCTTTTTAATATTTTTCCACTTCCTGATATCAGTTGAACACTTTAGCAATATCAGTAGCTAGTCTAGAAACTTGAATATCTCATTAATGATCAAATATTGTCTTCTAAGACATAGTGTATCATCCTTTCTGCATCATCTGTGACACAGTGATACCAAGTCGTGGTGCTCTTGCTGTAGCCTTAAACATAGTAATTCTTAAACCAATAAAATATTTGCCTTGTATTGAATAGTGTCAATCCTTTTCCTCTAGACTCAGGAGAACAACTAATGTTTACTTATGATAATTTTTTCTTACTTAATATTGTTTATTTCTGGATACAGTTACTGATAGCATATTTGGGGTGGATTGAATAAGACAAATCTACCTACAAACTTCAACAAAAGGAACAATCTGCACATGTCCGTGGCAGCTAATAAGGAACTGAGGAACTTAAACTGCAATAGGAAAGGCTTGGATCAGGCATTTAAAACAACATGCCAGTGGTAAAAATAATGAAACACTGGAATGGAGTGTGCTCAGAGACACTGTTTCTGGAGGCACTTTAGAACAGATTACGGGAATCTTTGAAAAATTGCATGTAATGCTTTCCTGCCTTGGAGTGGGAAGTAAACTGGGTGACTAGTGAATGTCCTTTTCACCCCTATGATTCTATGATAATATAAATGTAAAAAAACATGCTCACTGCTCTTCAAAACCCAGAAGGTCTTAACTACATGGATAAATTTGTGCTACTTATTTTTCTAGTTATAATTAGTAAAGCTATTGAAGATGCAGTCTTCAACAATTCTGACATTCTTTTTGTGGTATCACATGTGTGCTCACACAGTAAAATGATGTCTGAATGACACTTAAGACTCTCTGAAGTATCATATATTTTCAAATGACCTAGTTAAGATACTGATAATGACTGAAAAAGTAATCTCTCTGTAAGTTTTTAACTTGTTTTGTTGGTGTAAAGATAAAAGCAGTAAGTTTCACAATTTGCAGTTGCCTATCGAGCTTTACATCACTAAAGTTTCAGACTACTTGGCAAATGGGATATTTTATGTGACAGGAGGATTCTGGTTAGATAACAATACCGAATAAGTATTCAAATGATATGCTGCATGGGGCAGGAACTGTGAATGCTTTTCTTTCATTACCCTTCCCCTTTCTGTATCACCATTGCTTTGGTAATTCATTTGCTTGCCTTGCATTCTTTCCCTCCTTTATTTCACATTTATGCAATTTCTTCAATTTGGTTTTCTCATCTGTCAGCAGAGGAAAACATTTTATGTGTGTCCTGATAGTTATTTTAGCATTAAATGGAACAGTTTAAAGGGTCTGCTAAGGAAGAAACATCTATATTGCTTAAATTGATGTCTGTAATCATTTGACTTTCAAATTACATGACATGAAATGCAAATGGAGAAGGAAGACAGTTGCCAACTATTACCATGTGGCATAGCATATCTAGTAAATATAATCTATTATTAATCGTAGTTATTGATTAGGGTAAGTCCCCTCCCTCCCTGAAATTCTCAGATAATGCATAATTCAGCAGTCTTTGTAAACTAACAAATTAGCTTTTGTGGCACACAATAGCTGTGTACATCATCTTAAATATGAAATCATACCAATTGGATTTAAACCATTAATTAATATTTCATTTTCCTAATGTTTCAAGCATGAAATATAACATGTCTCTAATCCTATGATATAGGTACCAGACCAGGCATCACCACATAGCTTTTCCACAAATATTCACACAGTACAGCAGATTTTAGAAGAGGCTGCACGTTTACTGAAACTTCTCTGGAGAGTTTCCCTTCCACTGAAAGTTGTACACGGTACTACTCATGGCACTCAGGTACTATTATGTTTCATTTTGGGTTTGTTGTTGGTTTTGATTTTTTTTATTTTGAACTGTTGTCATGTGTCAAGGAAGATACAGCAGTTAGGAATGTATCATTTGGGAATTCTTTAGAAAATCACATGTCAAGGAAGATACAGCAGTTAGGAATGTGTCATTTGGGAATTCTTTAGAAAATCATGAAACCAGGATGCCCAGTCTCTGAACACATGAATTTAGTCAGCTCTCATGACTGAAGGCTAAGGCTGAATGTGTGCCAGCTTTCTATCCTGGTTGTATTGTACACCGAGGTGTTTATTTACAAAATACTTTATATTAAAGATGTAATCTGTAACCCTGTTACATGATATTCAGGAAACCTAGGCAGGTGGCAAACGTTCCATTTCAACAAGAAAAGGTTTGGACTCCCTATTAGAGAACCAAATTCAATTTGATTATGTATGTACTAGTGACAACAAAAACTTCAGCAACTTTGATGTAATCTCAGCTACATTTTCCTTTTACGTTTTTGATGCCTAAGCTGTAAAATAGGATGCATTTTTGCAAGTATGACAAAACCCTGAGACAAGTTTTATAACATTTTAACTAAAAAGGATTGCACTATGCAAATGAATGGAAGTAAACTGAATGAGGAATGAATTATCTATACTATCATAATACCACCACGCAGTAATGAAACTGTTTCAAACTCTGGCTTCAAAATAAATCTAAAGTGTTTTCACTGAGGTTTTTGTATGTGTTTCTTAAGGGAAGCACAATATTGCTGAAAAAACCCCCCAAACTTTAGGAAAGTAAACATTTTATATATAATTTTCATAACATTTTTTGATGTTATTTTCTAGCATCCTTAAATGTGTAAAATGACAAAAGCGGTAAGAATGAACTGTGCTGTCTAATATATTCAGTGATGTTTCAGCTCCATAGTTGGGATGTCTTGACAAGTGTGTATACTTCCTTTTTTATCCCCATATGTATACTCTATATAGACAGCTATATGTTGGCCTGGATTGCAGTATCTGAACATATCTATCTCACACACACATAGGGCTTTCAGTATGTGGGTGATGCATCTACTGCCTTACTGTCATACTGATCTAAACCTTCTTGATCTGGATCAGTCACTTCTGAGAATCTGACCTTAATGTGTATAGGATCTGAGTTCCCAGGACTGCACCTAATTAGAGCCTAATAGAATCTTTTTCTAGAGTTTCTTATCCAACATCCTGAGATCTTAAGAATATTAGATTGCTTTTGATGTCTTAAATGCAGTATATGAAAGACTGTCTCTTGAAGCTTGGTTCTAAAAGATACTGAGCATTCACTGCCTTCTCTTCAGCCCCACAGGAGTTGTGAATAATCAGCTCTCCTGAAGAGCTAAATGCTAGGGGTGGTTTCCAGAAGATACTTCTATTTAACAAGTGTCACAGCAAGAAACAAAAAAATACAAGCTTAAGTTTGCATGAGGATCCAGATCAGTGATACTGGCAGACTATGTCAGGGCTATTCATAGTCCTGTTTTACAATATACTATAACCATAGCTTGGTTGGAATTGATGGTGGAAACTGACCCTTAAATAATGATACTGTCAAATAATTTTGCAATAAAACTGTCCCAGTCATTTGTACAATGCCTTTTAGCCCTTTGATAAAGGCAGCATCAACTATTAACAGAACACTGGAGAAGCAAGCTGGAAGTTCTGAACCTAGCAGACAGGATACGTGCTGATCCCATAGCATGGCCTTCCTTGTATTTTCTTGTTGAGGGGGGAAAAAAAAAAGGAGAGAGGAATGGAAGTTTAAAACCAAAATTAGGCACTGGTGTTAAGAGTTTTCTGAGACTAGCAGAAAAATTAATTGCACTAAAAGCCAGCTAGGAATTGTAGTTGTTTCTTGGCAGATGTCATAGAGTCATATGTCATTGGGGTTGTGAATGTGGAAGGACAGGCACTCAGTGATGTTTCACTCCTTTAAGTTGTTCATACTCTAAGGAAGCTTGGGGACTCTTGTACAAAAGTATTTAGCAATTCACAATGTACAAAGTACTTTTTTATAATACTTATTTTCTTCTCTCAATTTAGGATGAAGGAATGAAAGCAGAAATATTCAGATTACGTAAGAAACTATCTGAGCAAGAGAAAAAGTTACACAGCACAGTGAAACGCTTGCACTCCACAAACCAGCTGAAGGAAAACATGGAGAAAGTCATCATTGACCAGTGTAAGTGTATGCTTTATTACTGGTTCTCACTTTATTTTTGTAGTCTGTGGCTACCTCTAAAATTGGAGAAACAACAAAATGAATATAGGCACCTGTTCTTTTGCAGTTGCTCTGACTGGCGTTTCCTTGTGCACTCAGTTGTTAGCGACAGACAATTCACGAGGTTCCAACTGTACAGAACTGCTGGAGCCTCATTCAAACAGAAGAAAGTTGCCCAACTACAAAAAGCTGCATAGAATATCATGAGAAGGAGTTCATGGTTTTGCACAACCCACTGGTAATGCATGCATCTATCCGTGCAGCTGCCACTAATTGCCAGGAATTACTTGAGATGTTCTGTTTCAGATAGTGCCATTCGCCAAGTTTTTTGTCCCACAGCAGTTCCGGACAGAGGCAAAGTTACTGTTGCTGTAGACCATTCTAGCCAAAGTTTTTGACATTGTCCTCAAAATTGTGATTTTGCCTCAGTCTTGATAAATGTGGAATTAGGCTTTTAGATTTTCTGAGGTGCCTGTCTGTTGCGTGTATCGCATTAGATAGCTGAATAATGGGAAAAGCCAAAGCAGCAGCAAAGGAGATTTGTCAACACTGTACACCAGACTGAGAACTGCAAGAGAACAGAAGGCTCAGAACAAGGGAAACAAAAGCTTACTGTGAGTCATTTTTTAAAGAAAAATTAGGACACGCTGTGAAATCGCACTTTACCTTTAGCAGCCATATCCAGAAAATTATCTGAAAACATGAAAACAAGTGGGACATGGGCTGTATTGTAGCTGTGTTAAGCCAGGTGTCTGTTTGAAGAGATCTCTTCTGCTTTAGAGTTTAATCACTTGTCAGAAGAGATCTGAGTGGAGCTAACCTTTTCTCTACCTTCATGCTATGGCAATATGTGTATTGTGGGAGGAATAAAAAAAAAAAAATTCTTAAAAAAAAGAAATCTATCCTTACCTTCTCTTAAGAGGTGGGACTAAATGACTCGTTAGTCTATGCTGGAATGGCACTTGTGTTATCAGTAGTTCATCTGGACTGTAAAATATTTCACATCATACAAAGTTATGAAAATAGCCATAATACTATAAGTTACTCAAGTCATTTAAATGCAATGTAGAGCGATAAATGTTATTTTTCTCCATACCCTGTAGTTTTCATATCTAAGGTGCATGTATCTTCTGCCTGCAGATTTTTTTTTTTTTAAGCATTTATGGGCTGGTTTTTGATCACTTCTTTCAGACTTATAGTATTAAATGATATACAAGTTACTTATATTAAATCCAAAATTATATTTTGTTCAGGTTTTAAAGTTAAATATCTCAGTTTGGGGTTGTCATATAAAAAACCGAAGCTATTCTGTTATGTTTGTCCAAGTAATATCCCTGGGGCAGATATACTGGTTTGGTTCGATCAGTTCCTAGTTCCAGTGACATCTCAGACATACTGGGTAATTTCGGTAGGGCTGGGCAGAGTATAAATGAGCAGAGATTTTACCCTTATGGCCAAAATGTTATCCCCACCGCCACTCCACTCACCCATACTTTCAAAAAGAAGACAGTACATCTTCCCCTCATTTTGCTCACTCCTTTTCAGGGCATTCAACCTCATCTGAACTACGTCCTGATAAAATGAAGCCTACATTTTCTGAAATGTCCTTAATGCAAAGTAGTGCCTGGCTAGCAGCAGCTTTGCTGTTAGTGTGACATCCTCTAAATTCTCTTCATGTACAGAATTTAATATTTTTGATTTAGAAAAATCTAGTTTGCCAGGTGAAATGAATTTACTAGCAGAGTTCTTTATGAGTAGAGAGCACTCTGCTACACAGAAAGACCTAGATACGATTTTCTGTAAGTTTCATTGATTATGGGAATTATGGATGTCAAGTTACCTTTGCCTTAAAGAGCAATTTCAGAAATGTTTCTAAATTGCATCTGTACACAACAGCATACAACAAAACTGGTGGATCATATGAAGCTGCTGGATTTTGTTACAATGCTTAGACTTCTTTTTGATATTTCTTCCTTTCTCCTTTTGCTAGTAAGAAAGCAAAGACATTGCAGTAGGTGACCTTGCCTGCCTTCATTCTCCAAATATCCTGTTAGCTGGCCACTCCACCGAGGATATTCAAGTTCCCTCTGTTATTTAGTTGAGCATTCCTAAATATATTTAGAGGCAGAGACTGGAATGTTCTTGTGGCTCAGAATCTTCTGTGTGCTTTCTCTGGTGAGAGAACTCGTTGCTTATAAACCTCATCTGAACCTCTGAACATGTAACAATGCAGTGCCAAATTGCAGTAATCTGCCAAGGGTATAATTATCTCATGACAGCTATACCCTTGGAGTTGTTGGGTTCTTATTATTGTAATGAAAAATCTTTATTATGGCTAAATTGTTTATTTTTGAGACTGGAATATTAAATTGGTACTTGTGAATGGTATTTTTCAGCAGTTATGGAGCTGACACAGATTAGAGAATCACATATTTAACCTGACATTTCTAAATATCAGTTTTGTTTAGAGGCATCCCCTCCTCCGTTCACAGGTCTCATGCTGTCCCCATAGAGACAAACTAGCTGGATGAACAGAGAAAAACTTGGAACCCTTCAGAGCAAGCCACTGACACAATTTCCCCTAAGCGTATATAGGTTGCTTTGTCCTTGAACTGCTGGAGGATCTGGCTGACTTCTTTTGCCATCTGTCCTTTTCCCAGCCCATCATCACCCATAACCTCTCCGCTGCATAATTTTCCTCCCCCTCCTGCTAACTGCCCGCCCCAGCCCAAGCAGGCTACCTAATAGATCAAATTTTAGTTACATCATGCACCATCTCCCCTTAAAATTAACAGAAAGTCTTCCTTTGATGACTTAGGTCAAGGGAACCAGGTCAACGGTTTCGCAGGGTGCTGTTCATATCTGTGATGTTAAATGTAGTGATGAGCTATGCGTGTTTTCACATCTATCGTTCTTGGTGTGGTAGAAAAACTTTAAAAACACTTCTCCAAGTTGAAAAGCAGATTATGTACTAGATGGAACATAGGCTGGGGGGGGGTAGGAAATGGCATTCTAGTGGTGGCGCTGCTTTGGACCTACCCTGTGGTCCTGAGTGACTCCTGCTGTTCCCTAGCTCTCTGTGCTTGTACGGCATTGCCTCTTCATCTTGGGTTCTTGCAGCTGTACAAGAGGTTTGTGCATCAGCCTGAGCTTCTGCACAGGGCTCAGGAGGGAGTAACAGTTCTGGATTTTGGTGAGTAAGAAAGTTGAAGTGGTGGTAGGGGGCTGTGTGCGATTGCCTGGTTGCTGCCCATTGTGTAGGTATGAGTTCATACATTATTTAATATTTTATCATAAGACTTGAATACAGAGGATACAGAAAGACTGTGCAGTGTTCTTTTTAATCTCCTCTTTCTTTCCAGTGGTTTTAACTCATGATGTCTTGAAGAAGGCTAGAGGAAACCTGGAAGTAAGTAAAATTTTTGCTTGTATTTAATTCCTTGGTATATACTCATTAGAAATATGCATTGCTGTGTCAGTAGTATTTTGCAGAATTAGTCCGATTTGCTTTAGGTTTGCTGCCTAATCAAGTCTGCGTGACAGAAGTTTAGCATGATAAATATTCTGCAATGTTTGATGTTTGAATTAGAGTTTTATGACTGACCACATCAACAGCTAAACCCTCTCCTTTCTGATGCTTTCCCTAGATTAATATTCATGTCTTTCAACTTCTTCCAGTAGTCTATTTTCAGCAGACCACAGTCCAATAACCTGTCTACTGAATAAGTTCACAAAAGGCACCCTTATTTAAAGCTTGTGTATGTGTTAATAACTGGTGGTGCTTTTTTTTCTTTAAATATAGGCCCAACAGGCAAAGCTTTTGCAAACAGCTATTTGCTAATGCAGTGTATTAAATTAGTTTGAGTGTTTAAGTAATCACTGTTCAGATTTGATTTCTCCCAGAAGGTTCGGACTTTACTCCCAGAAGGATGTAATATATACTTCTGGACTCCTAAATCCCATCCTTCTCCTCCCACCATTCCACTCAGAATGATTGTACATTTCCCAGCCCCTCCTTACCTGTGTAACCTTCTCGGTGACTCTCTTCTCTCTTATCCTCATCAGCAGTGCCACCTTGAACACGTCCCCATGCAGCTGCTGTACTGTTGTCTCAGCCCTGCCCGAGTTAGAAAATGATGACATTAAAAAGTCTTTCTGCTTACAGAAGTCTTATCGCTTTAATTTGAAGATCTGCTGAACACAGAAGCTCCTATTTGCAGATCCTTTTGCAGCATTATGGCCCAGGGGTAGGGACAAATTATGTGCATTTCAAGTATGGTAAAATAGTAATAATTACTGCTTTTCTAACCAGGTCCCACCAGCTGAGAATCAGAAATCACCTTCCTATACCAGCAAAAAAAGAATTCTTTGAAGGAGAAAGTTCTACTAATGAAGTCTGGTCCTGTGATTGTTGTTTGCTTCTTTATGCCTTACTATTTATTGATGTAAAAATGTTTGTTCATCTCTTTTAATGAAATCAGCCTATGACCAAAAAAAAAAGAGACAACTTTTGGTAAATAAGTTATTTAACGTTTTCTGTAACGTAAAAGATAGCTTTTAATATTTATTACAGAAGCAAGGTACGGGAGGTATTGAAAAAAAATCCAGATTTTTTTTAAAGTTGGCTCATTTTAAATTTTATATTTGTACTTGTCAAGTATATAAAACTATTTGTTGTTAAAGTCAAACAGGTCCTGAAAGAATGTGATCCACCTTCCAAACTGTTTCTCTTCTGCTAAAAGAAAGTAGGTTAAAAAAAAAAAAATTTCTGCCAGTTGTCATTGTTTTGTAGCAATGTGAGAAATGTTCAGTATTGTAAAGCATTTCAAACATATCTGGCAGATTCTTCTGGAAGCTGCCTGATGCTGAGCTTTCTTATTGCCCTATTAGAAACTTAGATTGATGCTAGGTCTGAAAATGTTACTTAGAATCAGACAATTAAAATTAAAAATAATCACAACTGCGTTTGTGTTGTTTTGTTTAAAACATCAGACTTTGAGCACTTATTGAACATTAGAGTGTTTGAATCCTGAGTTCAACTAAAATGAATCCAGTCCTTATGGACAGTGTTTGTAAGGTACAGCAGAAGCGCTTGGCATGGCTAAGTGGGGATGTTGGAAATGCGCTTTCAAGAAGCCGTAACGGAGACACATCCTGCTGTTGGCAAAATGTTAAAGTCATGCCCCCCTGCCCCCCGAGACAGACAGCCATGAGCGACACAACTGAACAGTTTTAAAATCCATTTTTCTGCCAAAAACTCTCAAAAATGTTTATTAAATTTAAATAAATCTTTCACTAGGGGTTTTTATCTCCCACATTGATACATATAATAGTGATGTTTTGGCAAGGCCAGAGATCACCAGCATAAAACAGGCCTCGTCCCTGCCTTGTGCTCCACTTATCCTGCCCATGCCTTTTCCGTTTCGCACAGCAGAGCTGACTACCTCCAACCTGCTCTCAGTGGCACAAAGTAAACTGGGAAAATAGTTTGGTTTCACCCTAGTAAGACCATAATTTAAAGTGATTTTTTTGTTGCAAAAGTAGACTTTATGGTACAATCATGGCTTTATTGAACTAAAAGAATTTCACACAAAGTGTGATTTTTTTTTTTTTTCCCCCAAGTTGATGATGGCCTCATTATACAAGATACCTTGCCCTCGTCATCCAAGGAGGTTAGCACCAGGTCTGAGAAATCTCAACACAGGATTGCAGTTATAGATATTGCACTCTAGAGAATAACCAATGTGTAATAGGCTTTCAGAAGAAGTGAATTTGTGCTCATTGAAAGGTGGCTGTGGAGATAGATGGCTATTGCACCCCAGGAGTTGGCCAAGAGCCAGGGGTCATTCTGATGGGTTGGGTAGTACATGCACAACACACAGAGGCGGAGACAAGTCGGAATAGCTCCCTCCTTCCACTAAAGCTTTGATTCCTTCAGATTAGTTTCCCAACAGTTTGATGATATTGAGCTAACTCTGAGTACCACAACAATGCTCTAAATCACTTTGCTTCTAAATTGCAGCTTAATATTAAATGGTCAGAGCTGTTGCATCCTCCCTTCGGGCAGACCTGCACTCCTAAGCTCTGGGTGGTTGCCAGTACAGCTAGGTATCGCACAGGTCACAGATAATCTGGTCCTTGACACTGGTTAGTGGGATGGTCTGGTGTATTCCGTACTCCCACACAACCGCTGTGCACGTGAGTTTTTAATGAAGAAAACCAACGTGAAGCCACGTGCTTTCAGGGTGCCTGTTTCTGTGGTCCCTGCTTTGTGCAAGTTGACAGCAATGGGCTGTCTCTGATGTATGAAAATGGATTTAATGGGAGGTCCCACAGCCTTCCTGGAGGTGTCCTGCTCCGAGAAATGCTGTGTGCCTTGGACGTCCCAACCCGCAAGCCTTACCGGAGTTGGCCTGAACCTCCAGCTCAAGTTAAGGCTGCTGCCAAGTACTTGCACCTCTAATCCATCGAGGGAAATGAAAGTGCAATAACAAAGCACCGCTGTCTTTAGCTGACGGCAGGGGGAGGCAGATTCATTAGTCTGGGTTAGAGGAAAGATGCCAGGAAAATTGGAAAAGTTAAAAATAAACTTTGCAAATTGAAAAAGGGGGAGGTAAGGGAAAAGCATGCAGTCAAACTTGTTCTTCAGTCTCTTCACACATTATTGTCCTCACAGCTCACTAAAAACGTCAAGTTAATTTTACTAAGTAGCTAAATTATAGACACTCAGATGTAATCAGAATCTGCTATACGTTTCAACTTTCAAAATTAATCATCCTACATTTTTGAGTTATAACACCTGAAGGAAACAGCTGTACATCTATATATAGTACACCCATGTCTCTTGGTCTTCTTGCAGCCTTTTTTCCTCCCCACACCATCTGTACTTAAAAATAAATAAATAAGTCAATCAAATGTTTCCCTTTCCTGAGATGATTTGACACTTACTTCTTAATGGTCCCTGCTGTGCTCTCTCAGAGCTCTTCCCCTGACCCCTTTTTCCTTCTGATCAGCTCCGATTGCTGCATCCAGTTTGCGGCAGAGCAGGCGCCTGTGCTGGGCAGGTCAAGGGGACAGATTCACTGCTGAGATCTGGTTAACGGGCGGAAAAAAAAAAAAAAGTAGTATTTCATTACCTCTTTGAAAACAGATGATCCTACGAGATCAAAGTATTTCATCTAAATGAGAAGTGCCTCTTAAACACACACAATTTACTGGGCTGGTTTAAAAATAATTTAAAAAAAAAAAAGCTTACCAGATGGAAGGCTGCAGAAGACAAAGCTTATGGAGTGTTAAACTTTGTTCCCATTAAACAAAATTAAAATTTCCTTTAAAAATAATTATGCAGTAGAAAAATAAGCAGTGTAAGCTGGAATTAAAGGAGGGGCTCATTTGCTTAGTGAGCTCCTGCCTGTACTTTCATTACATGTGCAAGGTGAAGTGAAACATTGCTGAGAGAGTAGTTCAGGAGCGAGCATTCGAGTAGGTAAGGGGAGACGTGCGGGTGGTCTGTTGTCTGTACCTGTGATCGTGACCCCCTCCGCTCTTGTCCCAGGCTTGCAGGCAGTAAACGGGCTCATATAGGATGCTGAAGGCCAGCTGAGGTTAAGGGTGGAAAAGGAGAAAAGAAAAGAAAAAAAAAAAAAAAGACTTTTTCATTTTCTTTAGGCCCTCTAGAACAGCGACATTTGAGCACTGACTAAGGGAAATATTTAGTGCCATTGGGGCAGAGCAGTGCCTT
>NW_009618090.1:36836-97630 GCF_000690535.1 Cariama cristata | reverse complement strand
CCCGACCGGTGACTTGGGCCTCCCGGCCAGCCCCGAGCCATCCCTTCAGGGCAGCACGGCTGGGCGGCTGCGGTCGCAGCTTAAGAACAACATTGTAATTACCTCTGCCAACGAGAACAAATAGAAATAATATTCAAAAATCACAGGTGGTTGGTTATATTAAAAATAAATCAATGCTAATGCATTCAAGCGTTTAAAAACAAAAGCGCAGCAGATCTGTGTGGTATTTTAATCCTGACAAAAGCTGCCAGTTCCATTTTTGCAAGAGCCGGCGAGGCTTTGCGGGATGCCGTCTGCCGCGGCGGAGAGGGATGGGTCCTGGGAGGGGGACAGAGTTCCTGGGACGGGGCTGAGCGCTCACCCCCAGCTGTGTCCCGAGAAGCCGAGCCGAGGGGAACGTGCCGCCCTCTTTACATTTTGGGTTTATTTTAAACGCTCCTGAACTAGACGGAAAGCAAATCCTGTCATCACTTCTAAATTCAACAGAAATGACAATATAGGAAGAAAAATATAAAAAGAAAGTGGCAACGCTTGTCAGAATTCTATTGACACCAAAATCCCAATTTACAAGCCGCCAAAGCCCGACCCCCAGTCACCCGTGGGCACAAGCTGCTTGAAGCCGTGGGTGCCCAGAGCTTTTCCCCTCCCGGGCAGGTGTGGGCTGTGGGTTAAGGCACAAACCTGGCAGCAGATGCAGTGCTCTGCTGTGAGCAAGACCTCCTGCGAGGTCAAACCCCTCCGGTGCAAAGGAGCCCGTACCGCTACTCGTATTAAAGCCCTTTGATGTGCCCCAGCAACCACTTCTCGGTGCCTGTGCCCAGCGATTTCCACCTCCAGACGTGGGTTCTGCTGCTGGCGGAGGGCGTTTGGCCTCTGGACATCGCAAACACAGGCAGCTGAGCAGGGTCGTGTCGCACTGGGGATGCCGCGCTCCGGCCAGGCCTCGCAGGGTGATGGGCTCCAGTGCTAACAGCTGCAAAGCCTGGCGCGCGGGTCTCACTTTCCCATCTGTAACAACTTGGAAAAAAACCTGCTTGAATAACACAGATCTTCCCCCATATATTTGTGTGCCCTGCTTTCCCTTCTTGACCTCGTCCGTCTCCTCCTTGGCTCTCCAGGTCCATATCTGAGCCCTTCTGGCAGAGCCACTAGATGGCAAAAGCAAGTTGTGCTGGCGGAGAAGCGGAGCCGCTGCGGTGGGAGCCGATGTTGGACGAAGCTGTGCAGAGCCCAGCATGTTTCTGCTGCCGCGAATCCTCCAGCGCAAAGCCGCTGCCCTGGGTTTGTGCTCCTGCCTGTCTCGTACATCTCCTGCTTGCAGGAGGCTGAAATAAACCCAAACACACCTTGCTGGGTCAGGCCTGGGCTCATTAGCGTGAATGACGTTAAAGAGATGAGATTTGGAGCCAGGGCTTACTGCCGCCTTATTAGTCAAACGGAAAAAAAAAACAACCTAAACCCAAATAGTCTTAAAATGTGCTCTACGTTGAATCATCATGATCCAAAAACCACTGGCATTATTGTCAAGGTGCCATTATCAGCACGTTCAGTGCTTGCTGAACTTTTGGTGCTGCCCTTTGCCTGCGGTACCACTCTCCTCGAGGCGAAACCCCCAGGTCCCTTTCGACAGGCTTCGGCTTCCAGAGCAGAAAGCGCTCAAGGGTGCCCCAGCCTTGGCAGGGTGCTGCAAACCCCTCACCCTCCAGGGTGAAGCAAAAGCAAACCAAGCCCCATCTGCTCCTAAAATGCCGTTTTTCTCCACCACAAAGTTTGACACCGAACCCACAGCTCAGCATCCAGGTTTCACACTACGCACCGACCGTGGTGCACCATGCCGGAGGGAAGTGCTCTCGGAGAAGGGCAGCGGGCTGCTGCCCCTCCTGACATCCTGCAGTGAATAATTTGGATTTAGCAGGGGCTGGAACAGGCATGCACAAGGAAGGAACTTGGTCACTTTATGCCTTTTTGCAGAGAGAAAGACGGTAGCATCCGTTTGTAGAAAATACCCCTTGCAGGGAGGAGAGGCTGCATCCTCCGGCTTCTCCAGGCTGCAAAGGAGGAACCGGCAACAGTGGGGGAAGCCAAGACTGCTCCTGGGCTGGTGAAACCAATGAAACAAGAAAGACTTCAAGTCCCATTAGTGGCCCATTCCCACCTTTCTGTCCCCCTTCTCACCATCCTCCAACACAGGAGGAAAAAAAAAATAAATCTATATTTTGCGTGGCTCACTCTTGGCTCCAGAGAGGCAGCACAAAAAAATCTAGCTTCAAGCATCAGCGCAGAGTTGCAACATGTCTTTGCAAACCAGCAAATCGAAAGCAATAAATAAACCAACAAGTAACCCCTTCTCCTACCCATCTACTCCTCTAATAAGCCCCCAACACCACAAAACCAAGCCCTCAGACACCTCTCCCCATCCATCCAGGGGCTATGGGACCTTACGCTGTGCTGCCCCTGCCCCACCCTGCCTTCGCGCCTGCTGCTCCACACCCAGCAACCACATCAGCTTTATCTTTAATTTTTGAATTGACCCCTCTTGAGAAAAAGCCCTACATGCCTATTTTTTATGTGTTTATCTTGTCATTTCTTTAGAAAGATACTTGTTACAATATTTTTTTTTCCCCTCCTTCCCCCCAGCCCCATTGGAGGAATCTACTTGGGTAATTTGTTGAAGCGGGTTGCTGGGGCATGCATTATGCATGAGATGCAATCTTTATTTTTACACTCCACTGTGTGCATTCTGAAACAGGAATGGCATCGCGTGCCTGCACGCAGAACAAACATTAGCAGCTCAAAAAAAAAAAGAAAATGCCCATATTTAAAGGAAAGCAAAAAAGAAAAAAACCTCCACTCTTTCAAGCTGTTCTATCTGGGGTTGCTCAAAGCAGCTGAACAGCAAGAGCAGTCAAGTTGTTCCCACTTACACTCCGCTGTTGAATAAACCGGCTCAGAGCTGCCGCGCTCAGGGCAACAGACCCAGACTGCGTGGTCGGCGAGGAGTTCACTGCGCAGCATCGCCAAGCGCCCGCAGCGATGGAGCTCAGGGCGCACGTACCCTCTCCTAGGAGGAGGCTCACTTTCTCCATCCCTCCTGGTATCTATACATGTATATATACATACAGACACATATGTGCATGTACACTTGCATTTTTGAGCCCATCCTTTCTTGCTGCTAAACAAAGCTTGCATTAGCCGCTCCTGCTCACATGTTTTGTGCTGCAACAGCTTTCAGAGCATGTCATGGGCCAAACCTTTTGGGCAAAACCCCAAAGGCTACATTCACCAAGGCTTCGAGCCTTTTTGCCAGATCTGCCCTTATTAATCCACCTCTCCCCCAACACATCCCCCCCCCCTTACCTTCTCGTGCCCAAGGGCTGGGTGCCCTACTCCTTGGCCGGCTACGCTGGGAGCAGATGGTTTGCTATGCAGTGGGGACATGGTGGGAGGTGGTGACACCAGAAGGTCAAATGACTAAGGATACATTCTGCTAAGCATTGTGTCAAAAGCCTTCAGGTTAAATGCATAAAGCAGAACCACACAAAAAAGAAGCAAAAAATTCATAGGTGATCCAAACTATCCCAGTCCCCTGCCCCGCTGTATTTCATGCTTGGAGGTCATCTGCTGTTATCTGAGAGCAGTAAGATGTGTAGCTCATTTTAAAGTCCATTTAAAATCAAGCTGTGACGCTGATGTCCTTACCAACCTCCGCTACTGTGCAGCCCTCAGCACCTCCACAGGACCACAGCAGCCACGGTGGGCGGGGGGTTTCTCCTCCAGCCCCCCAAGATGGGCTGTGGCCAGCACGGGGTCACCCTGCTCCGGGAGGGGGGCGAAACTTTCCACTCCACCGGCCACAGCACCGCTCACGGCACGGCAGCTTGAAACGGCTGGAGGAGAAAACGAAGGGCAAGAAACAAGGTCTGCTAATCCCAAGAAGAGCAGGAGGAGTGGAAAAGAATCAGAAAGTGGCCCCCGAGAAGGAATAAAGGGGGAAAAAAAAGGTCAGAGAATGAATAAGAGGGAGAGAAAGAGGACATGTGGAAAGGAAAAAGGAATGGGATAAAATAAGGACCAAGATACAAGGCCAATTATTTTTGATTCTTTGGCTTAGGGGCTAATTTATTACAGTGGTAAATCATGCTTAGGATAGGTAATACGGCAGCCAGAGCCTGGACATTATTTAGACAGCGTAATCATGATATTAATGCTCAGAAAAGTGGGAAATTTTAACTGCCTACAGGCCATGTCTCACTCTTTATGGTCTCCCCTCCTGCTCAGCACAAAGAAATACGGCACTTGCCCAGGGCCATGGGGCTTCATGTGGGGCCAGGAAGGGTTTGTGGAAAGGCACAGGGTTGGGTTTCCTTATCTCAGCATCCCACCCCTCGGCTGGGCTCGGGCTGCAACCCTACATTTTCCTCTCTCCCTGCCCCTACGTGCTGGTGCTGAGGACGTACCCATCCAGACATGAACCCCGGCAGCTGCTCAGGCACCCACCAGGGTAGATATAAAAATGTAGGGGAAAAAAAAAATAAAACAGTGAAAGACAGACTTGTATGCTAGCTGGTGTATGTCCCACGCACATGGAGGTGAGGGCAGGGATATGAGAGCTTCAGCCGTGATTTCTGAGGTGGAGATGGGCTGTATAAACTAAGTAGGTGAGGCTGAGCCTTTCATTGCACCTCCACAGCGTATCTCGGTTGACAGGGAAAAATCTTTACGCTATATAAAGATGCTGTATATATAGAAAGAAACTTTCTAGGGGTTAGCAGAGGCGAGGTGGTTCGCTACAGATCCCGGGAAGCGCAGGAGCTGCCCCATCCCCGCAGCCCTCCTCCATCCGCTCGTGGTTCAGCGGGGAGCAGCGCACTGAAGCAGCCGTTCATTAAGGCTTCATTAAGACAGCTATGCTGCACAGGGCTGGCACGACTTGGAGAAAACACACCCTGACACTTTGCCTGGCTCCGCACCAATCTTAGGGGTGCCGTGTCCATCCCATGTCTCTCTCCTCCCATCCCAGCTGCAGTTTGACCTGGGGCGAGCACCCCACAGCTCCCGCAAAACGCAGCCAGGGCACAGGCGGGTATCCGAGTGCTCGGCTCTGGACCGTGCTAGCCCCCACGGCAGCAAGTGATGCTGGCAGCCTTGAAAAATGATGTCAAAGACCTGAAAAACCAACCTGCTTTGCCTCAAGTCATCAGAGCAAATTATGCATTCTCCAGCAGTCATGTAATATGAAATTAAATAACTTCATTGTGCGCCGATCTTGCTGTGAACGGGAGAGGCAAGTTCTCCGCTTCCCCTGAGCATAATTTGAGCCATTTGCTCATGATTTCCCTCCAGTGTCACTCGCTGTGAAACCCACATTGTGGTCCCAAGGTACTATTTGGCAAACAGACACAACTGCATCCCCTTGCAGCTCCGCATTAAGCTCACGAGTCCTGCAGCCCTCCCCATACTCTCCTGCCCTCAAGGCATAAAAAAAAAAAAATGGAGAAAGAAATTATACCGTCCCACCAGCCCATACCAGTCTTGCCTGTGGTACACACTGGTGCTCTGACAGTCTCCACCAGTATTCTGCTTGCCTAAAGCCACGGCAGGATTTTTTTTTGTAGATGGGAATATATTTAAGAAATGTGTTTGCTGATATCCCGTAAAAGCACAATAAACTTATCTCCAGACATTGCATTAAAGAAATACTGTGATTTTATAAGTTACTTTGTTCTAAAACTCCTCCAGGCAGAAAAGATAATAAAAAGTAGCAAGCCCCTTGTGATTAAGGAAGAAAAGGAACCGCGCGGTTATAATTTCATTCAACGGCCTATCCCTAACAGAGCAACACACAAAACGCACATGTGGGATAAGAAGTTAAAATATCTTGGAGAAGGCTATTAATTTAGAACAATGGTAAATAAGGGTTGATGGGGACAACGGAGGTGTTTTAAAGTGCAGTTTGTGTTATTGAGTCCACCAGATGTCATATTGGCACTTAAAAGCCTAAGGTGGTTTGAAATGCAGTACAGATCGTCTCACGTTTGATCTTCTAAACCTGTCTCCATCCATCATCGTCAGCAACTGTCAAGATAACAGGGGACAAGTTTTGATTGGAGCCTGATTGTTTTTTGTTAGTGTAAAGGTAGAAATACATATGGTCCTGAAACCTGACATTTCTACCTCTTCTGCTGGAAAAATGTGACTTTAAGCAGAAGCAGGGCTAACTTCGACCCCAAAACCAATTTATTTGATGGAATTCAGCCTGCAGATCAGGAAGGATATTTGTATTTGTGTCCGCTTGAATGCAGGCTTGCATGTACCCGCTCCTTGATTGTTTTTAGTTACATCTGATGATAATGCAGAGAGAGAGATCAATATGAAGTGAGTTGGCCTGGTAACCTCCACAAACACTGCAGAATTTACACTGAGACTTGACACAGGGAAGCCGAGAAACATCATGAAAATTTTATGCAGCCAGAGAAGCTTCGTAATGATCTGCTCTCCGCAGACCCTCAAGGTCTCTTGCACGGTGCTGGTTTTCCCTCCAGGCTGCCCTTTTCAGGAGTGATATTGCAGCTCGTGCCGGAGTTTGTCAGCAATGCTCTGCCTGCCGACCCGTCCCCTGGGAGACCTCCCAGCACCAACCTCAACAAGACCAAGAGCGGAGGCCCACAAGTCACCTCCACACTCTCCTGCACACGGAGAGGTGAACCCTGGAGCTCCCCTACTCTAAATACCCCCTCTGCCCGTCAAAGGTCTGGGCCACCCCATGCTGCAGGCAGTGGCCACCCTCGGCCTTGCACGGCCATCACCCTTGCCACAGCTCCTCCACCAGAGACCGCAGCCTCCGAGCCTACTTGACTTGGTATTTCTACAGAAATCACGCACTTTGCCTCAATGCAAAGAGCAAAGAGCCACCGTCTTGTGAAAGACAGCAAGAGCATGTTCCAGCCTGGGGAAAAAACGAAGCTTTACAGCTGCCCCAATTACGGGGTGGGGAACCTGCTGAGCCCACCATGCCCGGTAGCTTGCACGGTGCTAGCGCGTGGCTGTGGAAGCCTCTCGGGACCTTGGCTTGGCTCCCTCCCCAGGGACCCCCACCAGCTCCCCGGGGGTCAGTCGCGTGAGCGATGGCACCAGGACTTGGCTCAAGGCATCGCACTAATATGGTGTTGATTAAAGGTTTTATTAGCATGAGCTTGTGCGGCGATTGCATCACTTACAAGTGCCAGTAAAACACTTCTACCACACTATTAACAGGCCTATATATGCCACATCAGCCTTCTGTAAAATACTCCAGAAAGTGGTTTTTTTCTGTCATCTTTTTCTTTGTACCACTTGGCTGTAAAACCGGACTGGGTTTAACAGCTGAGAGCTCAGTGGAACAGAGCTTGCTGGGAGGGGGAAGCTACCTTCACTTTTTCCCTTATTGAGTGGTCTTTAAAAAGTTCTTAGCCGTAAAAGCATGAAATAGAGTAAAATTATGCAATGTGATCTCCTGTGTAAAAATATGCAATCCAAAGTGATCCTGTAATTCCTCATGAGCCTGCTGGTAAAAGCCTAGATTCAGGGTTCATGGCTGGTGTTTTGGTAAGCCTTCGACTTCACTGGTTTCACGGAGAGGAGCACAGAGTGCTCCTGGCAAACTTGCATTTTAAATCTATTTCCACTGAAGACTCCCAACAATCAATTTGAACATGTGTGCCTGTAAAAACAGGAGGACTCATCTCCAGCAGTGATGGGGACTATTTGCAAAACATCAGGGCAAGAGACGAAAAAAACACGCCCCACAACCAACCCAGTGCTGAGGCGCACACAATCCAACTGACCTCTTCCCAGCATTCATCAGACGAGCACTTAATTTTTGGACAATCTAGGAATGAAAAACCCAACCCAAGGTCACTCAGAGCAATCTGGCTTGTACCTGAGGGCCAATGAAGGAATTAACATTAGGACAAAATATATTCACTTTAGCATAAGTTTCAGCCAGGATGTTTTTCTACTGACATGGGAAAAGATTAGCATGGGGTCACTCGAAAAATCTCTCAAAAAGGGAAACTTTACAGGGCTGGCAACGAGGATAATGCAGTTGTGCATTAGACAGCCCATATTATTCCCAGTTTTTTTTTTCCCAAATCCCTATTATAACCACTTCTGCAGCGGTGGTGATGTTAAAACCTGCCCTGAGCCCCTCATCTCTGTCCGCAGGGTTTTGGTGTGGCAGAGGGCCAAGGAGAGACACGGTCCTCCCCGGAAAGCTTTTGAATACACGGGGCAGGGACTGGAGTCAAACAGGCTCAGCCCTTGACGGAGGTTTCTGGGCAGGAGGACAGACACACGGACACCCGTCACGTCCAACAGGACCAGGGCCGCAGACAGCAGCATCTGCGGATGCGAGGGATACAGATGTCCTGCCCCAAGCTTTTCTCCTTCAGACCTTCACACCCTCCCTGGTCTGTCTTGCCTGAAGTTGAGACATATCCAAAGAACCAATTTCAAAACACTTTCTGTTTCTAACCTTGCACTACTGCTCCTAACATGTTGCTTTAACTATCTTTTTTTTTTTTTCCCCCTGGTCCCTTCAGGAACTGACACAGTTGAGAGAGCAGAGAAATTAAACTGTGCAGGATTGCCTCCTGCATTGATAGACTCAGATTCTTATTCACACAGAGACTTTAAAAAAAAAAATTAAAAAAATCATTGAGATCTCTCTTTGCTCAGAAATCTGTATTCCATTAACTCTGGCATAAGGCACAATGCAAACCAAAAGAGAAACTCACATCAGTGGGTTGCTAGAAAACAGAGGCAGAGTAAATTAGCATACTCAGTGTGCAAAACGAACAGAGGACTTAAATTCATACAAAATGATCCTGATGGGAGGAACAGTCAATCCCTCCTCGGAGCTGCAGTAAAAGCCTATGGCCAACAGGGTCTGTGCGAATTTGGTAGCGGAGATAAGACGGAGCCACTCTCCAGTGAGCATCACTTTCTTGCAATTGATTAGCTGCTCTACCTGAATCTGGAAAACATGTGCACCACACTTGGAAAAATAAGAATTGAGAGCACCCTGACAGAACACCACCGTGCACAGACATCTGAAGGAAAGCTGCTAAACAGGAAAGTGACAATAATCCCATTATACAGTGACAAAAAGTTTGGTTCTGCCCCTCGGAGGGAAGACCTAGGTGGAAACCGAAGCAGGGTCCATCCAGACCTGGTGAGACACCGGCTCCCAGGCAGCTCTGGTTACGGGGGCTGGAAAGCTCAGCACCCGGAGGGGCTGCAGGAGCCTCCCCAACACAGGAGCGTGACAAACCCTGCTCAGTAGTAATTACCGGCCTCACTGGCACCGGCCCCCGAGAGCTGCTGGGCATCGCGCCCAGGAGTGGGCAGGCAGCATCGCGGCGACCAGGGGGTTAAACTGTGGCTCCGCTGGACATGGCACAAGCAGCGTGCCAAAATCCTGCATGCAGCAAGCAGAGCACGGCGCTTCCCAGGGAGGCCTTTTGGCAATGCTAAATTGATGCCCCCTCCTCATTTCATCCAGGAACGAGAGCTTAGCACCCTCCAGATGCTAAAACTCCCCAACTGGAGGAGCACAGTCAGAAAATGATGGGTAGGCAGGTGGCAAACCAGGACAATTGCTAATGATTTGGCCGTGCACAGCTACCAGTTGTGCTCACAGCCAGCCCGCCCGAAAGCCTGCCGGCAGCAAAGGGCCCCCCTCCACCCCCTGCATTTCTCCACCTGTTAGTTCGTGTTGGTACAAGCATTAGCGCAGAGGAGGATGATGCTCACCTTAGCATGGGTCCGCATGGTGCTTGGCACAACAGGAGCTCAGCATCGTGGGGGCATCTCTGGGCATGGGCAATGGGTAATTACAAGTTCAGCTGCTGCGGCAGCAGACGGGAGTTAAAGCTGGGACCCCAGTCAGGTCTTGGTCCCCCCACACCAGACCAGTGACCTGTGAGGACCGACTGACATTCACCATACAAAATCCTCCTTATTTTTCTTAACGTGATGCCCTAGGTTGAAAGCATCACCCCACCAGCACTGACACTAATGAAGGACCATCTCCCATGGATTTGTGTCTTAGGGCAAACTGCAAGATCCGATTGAAGCTTTTTCCCGCAGCTGGGACATTCATAAACGCCTGTCCCACATGGACACACTGGGATCTAACGAATGGCTGAGCTGGTGGGGCTGCTCTTTCTTCTACCAAGGCATGAATATCATACCTTTCTGCATCACGACTGTTTCCACAAGCAGTGATGGGATATAACGCTATGTGATGTTTGCAGGCACACAACAAGGTGCAGAGCGAAGGAAGGAGGTTGCCGTGGTAGGGAGTGGGGAGAAGAGGGAGATATAAGGTGGGAGAGCAGCATGGGGAACCCTCGATGCCTGTGCTGGATTCTAGTCTTAAGTAATTTTAAAGCTAAGCCAAGGTACCGGTTTGCAGACGTGCACCATGATTTGTTCATTTGTGTTAAAGAAAACGTATTTGAGACATCTCTGTCAAATTGGGTTGAAATCCAGAAAAGCAATTAAGATGTGTATACATACATGTAGAGACGGATCACATCAGCCTGTAAAAGGTATGTAAAATATTCCCCCGGGGTATTGCGGAGTACACCCTCCCTGTTAACAAGTTGCCTTCACGCACAGCACGTAAGGCTTATAGCGCGTTGATGAAGTTCTGCACAGGGGTGAATTTCACTAGAAGAGAAAGGAGGAAAGAAATACTGCAAATCCCAGAAAGACTCTCGCAGCCCCAGCAGCCCTTGTGGGAGCCCTGTCAGAGACCAGCCAGAAAATAAGACCGGCACGCAAGCCAAATGGCAGAGTTTCTAGTGGTCCACACAGGCAGAGGTGATTATGTGATGCATACACAGATCTTTCCAGCTGGAGGTATTTTAAACACATAGGAAATAATGTCGGAATCATAGGACTGCAATCTTTAAATTATATTCAAAAAAGATGCTCAAAGCATATATCATTGAATTATGAACAGCTTTGGCAGCTTTATTGATGATGTTGAATCTGGTTGACAGATGCATTTACACTGCATAAGCATTTGAGATGCTAGAGTAATTGCTTATTAGTCTTGTTGTGAGGCAAAACACCAGATTGAAATAAATAGGAGCTCATGAACACAGAATTTTGCTGCCTTTCTGATTATTTTTTCAAGCTAACCATCTGCTAAGCATCTGGGATTCTTAGAATCCAAGATCCATACCACACACAGGTGGGAATTAAAAAATACAAATAGAAGGAACTTAAGAACCCAAACAAACTATATTATAAAATTGTCCAAAATGACTAAGGAGTTTCTTCCCTAGCTTGCATAGAAATGTAGGAGTGAGGTTCTTACAGGACACCCTACACACCAAGCAGATGCACAGCCAGGCAACCGTGTCCACTTCATGCATTAGTGCTCCTCGACGTGTGCCAGGGCCAACAAATGGTCCGTAGCGTACCCCAAGGTGGGGCATGGAGGGACTGCAGGGCAGGCTGCTCGGAGGCAGTGGTCTTCTCCACAAATGAGATGTACTGGGAGAATCCAAATTCCCCCGAGGTCACCAGAAAGACCCCCAGGACACTCTAGGGCTTTGCTTGCAAGAATTTTGGTAGACATTGTAAGACTTAAGGCTACGTCTCTGTCCCTTGCTGATGTATTTTTAAATCTTCTACCAAATTTAAGCATGTTTGATAGGGGGGAAAAAAAAAAAGTTGAAAAAAGAGAAATGGCCATAGTGAGGGTTGGTCCTTCCCTCTCCCGAGGAGAAGGCTGGGTGCCTACACACCATCCATCATGATGGAGACCCAGCCCTTTACGCCAGCTGCCCTTCCCTGACCTCCAAGCCTCACAAACGTCTCCAAGATCTCACAAACGCACCCGTCCTTGTCCTGGCCGTGGCCCCATCGGCACTGTCACCCAGCAAAGCAGAAGAAACACCGGCCGGTTGAGCACTTGCCCTTCACGGCCTTTTCTTTTTGGCCCGCACGCACGGAGGAGGAAGCGCTCGGTACGTTGGGTGTCGCAGCATCAGCTGAGGTGTTGCAATCCCCACAATAAACAAAAATAATGATCTGAAGTCCAAAACTCAAGCAGGACAAATTCAGGAGTCAGAATGAAGTTTCCTACGCAGTTTATTGCAGCCTGTGGGATGGCAGCTTTGATAAGAACATAAAATTGATATTTGAATTTTCCCCAGCTGCCATTGCACTTGATGCTGAGAACATGAGTTAATAAAAACAGCCAGTTAAATAACTGTCAAACTCTAGCAAATACTCATAAAGCAAATGTTCTTTTAAAAAAGCAAATTAGACATGCATTTTCCTCCATGAAAAAGTGCAATTAGAGAAGCTTTATAACTAATATTTGTTTTTAGTTCTAAAATATTAAGGATCATTCCTAAACATAGCACAGTGAAGGGTTTCAATTAATCTCCTTTGAACACACACATTCAGGTGTTTAAAAAGGAAAAAGAAAAAAGAATTATTTGTGCATTATGATCTATCATCTCCAAAAAGCTGTAAACAGTATCTTAGAGAGCAGAGTTTGTGTGACAAATTTGAGATTAGGCGGATTCCGATCTAAAAATTAAATTGCTTATCAGAGAAATAATATTAGAGTAAAATAAATTAGAATCTCTACTGAAGACTCTAAAAGTAATTTTTAAAATTAATTAGGATCAAAAAGATGGATCTCAAAGGATAGGACAACTCTAATTTAGACAGACGGTAATTAATTCCTTATTTCAGAAATTCATTAACAGGCTGTAAGAGCAAATCATTCCTTTGCTGGAGTTAAGCTCCAGAGAGAAGGATTCATCTGGAAAGGGGATACAAGAACTCCCCGGCCGTCCGCGGGCACGAGGGCAGGGAGAGCCTCACCAGCAGCCTCTCGCCATGGGGTGCACGGTTGGGGCGCATGGCTAAGGGGGGGTACCAGTGATTTGTTTTGGGTGGGCAACGTGTGCCCAGGTCCCCTGGGTGAGCAGGGTTTGGACCCGGAGCTGGTCATGCTCCTGGTGGGGTGGTGAAGGGGCTGCAAGCAGGGAGACTGGACCGCACAGTGGTCCTTGCAAGGATTTGTGGGTGGCGAAAATAAATAAAACACAAACCATCTCTCTCATTTCTTGCAAAAAGCAACACATGGTGCTTCCCCTCTCCCACCCTTGGTTGGGGCAGCAGGTTTCTCCTTCTTGGTTCACCCTTCACTGAGCTCCTGACAGACCAGCACAGATCCACCACGGGTCCTCAGGCCCTGGTGTGGAGACAAAAACCCTCGAGATTTGGGGGAGTTTTCCCATAAAACTTTGACATGCAGCAACAGGGAACTGAGCTCAAAGAGGACACATTTCCATCCTCTTTCTCTGCTCCTACCTAAAGCAACGGACACATTTCACAGCTCTAAAAAATAACCCTACCCAATTCTCAGAGCAATATCCATGAAGAAAATAACTTGTGCACCTCAATAGGCTTAGCGCGTGAGTTTCCACTGCTGATAAATGCATGCACCAACAGCCTGGCCTGCTGCCAGCCCCTCCGGAGCAGTTTCACCACTGCCACTCCACTCCGCAATCCTTGGGAGAGGCCAAAGCTCAACGCTGGTCCTTGCCAGTCAGCACACTTGGTGAGTTGCCATCTGGATCCCTTTGATAACCAGTTAGGCTTGGAGCTCATCCTCCGAGCTGGAGGGTTTGTCGAGGGGAGGATAAGCAACTCATGAATCTGTTGCCTGTACCCAGCTGGAGAGAAGCCCAAGCCTAAATCCTTATCTGAAAAGACCTGAGCTCTGGATCTGGATCCGAGGAGCATCCTGCTGGTCTTCTCATCTGCGAGGGAGGCACCCGAGCCTCGGATCTGCAGCGCGGTGGGAGGGAGAGCCATGAATATGGATGTAACCCTCCAGTCCGAACCCTCTGGGCTGAGGACTGCCACACGCTGCACGGTCGCAGCCATCCCGGGATGCGCTGGCTTCTTGGCCCTACTGCAATAGAGAGGGTTAAGTGGACATTTCACCAGGGAAGAAACCTCATGACCTGTGCAGTGCATGGACAGACGTCTCCCAAGCTCTTCATCCAGACACGGAGAAAGGAGATAGAAATACAATAGGATTAGCTAGTGCTGGTTGCAAAATAATCTCCCTCTGTACCTTAGCTCATGGTCCCCAGGTCCTAACAGGAGAAGTGGCTTCCAGAGAGGAGGACAGAGCACCTGGCAGTGGGACTTCACCATCTGGGACCAAAAAGAAGCCACGCGGCATGACAGATATAGCAAAATATGCTTAGTACAAGATCCCACATTTCACTCACGCTTCTCTGACACAAGCTTAAGGGCGAGTTCACTCCTCCTCACCATGGTTCATGTAAGCCCAGTTTTGTTTTGCAGGAGCTGAGGGGCTACCCAAAGGCTGAAATCAGGTCCCGTGCTGCACTTGTGTCTGTAGTTTTTTTTTCCTAAGTCACAAGTCAGCCTAAACCCACTTTGTTGGGAAATGCAAGATGCTCCCAGTTGCAGAGCGCTCAGCTCTGAGCACTGCACCCCAGGGCCTCCAGAAAATAAAGACAATTAGTGGCTACGTCTGAAAAATTAATTTAAGTGACAGACTGTGAAGCTGCCAAAAAGCTAACAAGCATGTCAAAACTGACTTTAAAAAAAAATTACAGCAGTTTTTTTTTAACTGACTTTAAAAAAAAGAATCTGTTTTTCTTTTTTCCTGAGAGCCATTGCTACTTTGAAAAGCCTTGCTTAAACTAAAAAAAAAAAAAAAAAGAGAAAAGAAAAAAAAGAGAGAAAGAAATATTAGCATTACTAGGTTAAACAGCTGATTAAAAAGGAAAGTAAAGAAAGGATCTTTTTTCTCTCACTGTTTTTCGCTGAAGTTTCCTGGGATGTTTTAGCTGGAGGCGGTCACATTGGCACAGATGGGTAAGGGTGTAAGATTGACAGCACTAAAACGAGGAAGTTTTGGGGATCGGTGGCACAGCCCCATCTGCATAACACTACGTGTTTGAAGAAAGGTTTGTATGCTGGAGAGCTTCTTTTCCTTTCCCTCAGTGGCATTAGCAGGTTAAAAAAAAGTCATATTAACTTCCTCACAAGCCTTGTCTCATTTCTGTCTTTGGAGAAGCACAGCTACAGGAACTGTACTGCTATAATGGTGATATCCACGGTTATGGATAAAGTCACTCTGAAGGGAGGAGAGGAGCTGGCCTGATCATCAGATCTGTGCTTGGGGTCCTCACAAACCCAGGCTGCTGCTGGGACCTGGGTCCTCTCATGGCTCCCAGGAGAGGAGACCCCCCGGAAGGTGCTTGGTTTGGCAGAGGTGGATGCAACAGCGGCTGTGACTCCTTAGTAGAGATTTACAAAAGAGCTAAGAGAGGAATGACATATCGGCTCTTGTTAAGTGTCCCTAGGACTGCATAGCTAATATCCTCAGTTTCTCTGGGAGGTGAAAAAAAACCCAAACATCTAAATTATGGCTTCTAGCCAGTGCCAGCGTTCCTATTTCACTGGTACATGCCAGGTAGGAGGGAAGAAGTTTGCTACCACCCGTAGCCTGTGAAGGAGAGTTGGTGGGGTTTTGCTCCAGCTGTGCCTTGACACAGAAGCAGGAGCCACAGCCGAGCGGAGACGACCCTGCCAACCCCACATCTGGCCCAGCCTGAGCAATGCACCCCAATCTTCATTTGGGGAAGAAAACCCAAAGGGTTCCTGGTGACCCCAGCAAGGCAGGCAGGTTTGCTCGCAGACACCTCATTGCCATCTCACGGCTCCTTGCGAACCCCACGCGCGCCACGACTTTTGTGGGAAACAGCGGCTGCGGCAGGAGAGCCGGTGCCAGAGATGTTCAAGACATCGTGTGCTGCCGACACAGCACAGGTGCTGGCTTAGAGGTCACCCCTCCACCACTCCAGCTGCTACAGAAAGCCCTTTATGTCTCAAACACACTGCCAGCTGCAGAAGAACCCTCTTTTAAACAAGGCTTGTGCCACAGATTCAGCTTTTAGGTGCGTTTGACTCTTAACCTCCTCTGATGCCCACCCAGCCCTTGCAGCACCTCAGCACCCGATGCACCGAGCAGTGTCCGGGCCCGCCATAGCTCTCTCCTCCTCCTCCTCCTCCTCCCCCCTCCCCGGCTGCTTTGCTCAATTTTCTTCCCAACGAGCACTTGAACGTGGTGTTGCAGGCAGCTGCCTTTACAGCTCAGTGAATCAAATGTTCTGCCCGTCGCTGCATTGTCTCTTTCATTTACTGTGTGACAAATGCCTGGAAACTGTTTGGTTTTCTGTCATTATAACCCAAGGATATTAAATTTACATCAACCCGACAACAAGAGCATGGCTAAGGAAATGAAACATTGCCTCCAGAGCGAGGATGGGACAGGCATCCCTTCGAATGCATGGTGCGGGTCCGTATTTCTGCTTTTCCTCCTACTTCATCACCACCTCCCAGGCTGAGAACAAACAGCTCGATTTTCCTTGGAGAAAAGACCTTGTGGTCTGGACAGAGCAGGAGGTAGCAGAAGGGATGATGCTGGAGATGCCTCTATCTCAAATGTCTTCCAAGCCCTGAATGCCCTGAGATGGAAGGCACCGTCCCCTGGCCAGTACCACGCCACATCTGCAGTGACCAAAGGCACAGCTGGCATCTGCCTTCTCGTTTGCTTTCCTATAGCCATGACTCATGGGCTGGTTCCCCATCCACAACCCGTGGGAGAACATCTGTCCAAGCACGAGGAGCTGCGAGTGGCCCGTCCCTCTCCACCGCAGCCTCGTATGCTCCCGAGCTGTTGCCACATCAGGAGTCCCCCGGTTCCCTTCACAAATCCCCAGGTAGCTGCTTAGCTGCCTCCTAATCATCAGGAGGCCTCTGGCTCTCTGCATTGACACCAAACAGCTTTTCCACGTCAGTCTAAGCTCCTTATCTCACCAAAGAGCGTGCTCAATGTCTCTTATCCCATTACCAAATACGAAGAACTCCCATTCTTCCACCTACCAGAAAGATATTTTTTCTTGGTGTGTTTACAGCTTTGTTACCTGAATATCTCCCTCCCACCCACCTTTCCCCCATTGTTGATAAACATGGAAATCCATTCCCCTCCTAGCAAGGGGAACAGGGGATCTTTTATCCTCCCCCGGTAAACGGCAATAAGCTTCTTATCCTCTTACCAATAACCGAGAGCGTTGCAAATCCTGTATCAGACACACTAGGGTTAGGGTTGTTTGCATTACGTCAAGAGATTTCATAAAGTGACAAATAAAAGGCGTATAATTTTGTTCTTTTATCTGAAACTTCCTTCTAGGAGGGAAGGCAGAGTTGTTTAGAAGTAGATTTAATTGGGTATTATTCAATATCAGGTTGAGGCAAGTTCTCCTGTCTCCCACAAAGAACTTCTGCACTAATTTGTTCCTACTCGTGGATGAAAGGTCATTGTGCTGACTAGGAAGTTAAGTAAACAAAATTAGCATCTGATTTAAGAGACTTCTTATTCCCTCTGGTGTAAATTAGTGTAAAAATTAGCAAGACTTCCAGTTGCTTCTGTTTTCTGCATTTGAAATTCATCAGTTCCCTGAATTTAATGGCGTGGAGGCTTATTATTTCTTTATTTATGCAATTGCGTACATCTGGGTGGTGAGACGGAAGGGGCCGAGTATATCAGCTTCAGAAGTGAAAGTTGTTCAAGGTTAGCAAGAGCAGGAGGGAAGAGCTCACAGCAGCACGGACACCCGGACACTGAAGGAGTAACAACTCCATACTCAGAGATGCAAAAACGTTTTAGAAATGCAACGCGGACTTCAGCTGTGAAATTCGGTGCCACACAATAACACCGGGCGATGCAAACCCACCTTTGCTCTGGAGGCTCACAGGGTGCTTCGTTCAAAGGCTTGAATTTTTTTTTTTTTCCCCACTTGAAATAAAAAAAAAATAGTCTCTTAGGTGCTCATATCACATTCAAATCACTCTGAGTACTTTCCAGAGATTAGAAAAAATAAAAATCAGCCACTGTTTGGGATTAAGGTAGAAATTCTCAACAAATACATTTCCAGAAGCAGGTTCTTGACAACTTGCTCATTCAAAACCTTTAAACTTCTTCCAAATCATCTATTATTGATTACTGCTGCCCATTCCAGTAAATAACCTGATGTTACAGCAGCTTTCCCTGATGAGCTTAACTTTGTGCTGCATTCATGAAAAGAACTCCATACAGGGACAGAGGGCTGAAAACTGTAAACACTTTAGAAAATAACCGCAGAAAAGGAAGGCGACAGAGGTATATTCTTCTATCCTGCTGGGCAGAACGGCCTTCCAGAGAGGCAATCATTCCTGGGGAGGGAGGAGGAGTTAGGCTGGCAGTAAAGGAGCACCTGAACCTTAATATCTTCCAACGTAAGTGTGGGAGAGATTTTTTTAATCATCACTTCATTGGTTTAAAGACTATTCCTAGCGTGTCACACATTGCACTTCAGCAGCGCATAGGAGGCATGAAGACACTTATTAAATTGGAAGGCTAGAAAGAAAGCCCAGAAGTGTTTTTTTTGGGAATGCCTCTGGCAGAAATCTTCAGCTACCCCATGAAGTAAGGAGCTGAATCTTTGGGCCTCCCAGAGCCATGGGACTCACATCTGTGGGACATCATTCCCGAGATATTCTTGCTTGGAAAAAAATACCAACCAAAACCCCCAAATCCAGATTGGCTGCAGATACTGGCAGGAGATGCTGGAGGTTTGCTGTTCATGTCCACCTGCACCTGGCCCTCTGCAGAGACCCACTGCGGTCCCATTGCACCGGCCCCATAGAAGAGTTTCTCCTCCAGAGTTACGCTGCCCACAGCACTGTCTGGGAACGATGCTCTGGCCCTGTCAGAGCCATGAGCTTCCCCAAGGACAAACATTATGCAAAGGGAGCAAAACCAGCTCCCCCAGACAGCCTCGTTGAAGTGGGGGTTACACTGGTCTCCGGTGAGGTCCTCCTACCTTAGTATTTTTAATCTTACATGCTACTAATTTGGATGTTGATTTTCCACTGTGCAGTTCAAACATATTTCCACTTTAATTGGTAAACTCAGTCCCCAGACCCCAAAGAGAGGTGCAGCATTTTCAACCAAGCTCATCATTTTGAGTCTGCAATTGCTTGTTAAACCGAAAAGATGTGGAACTGAGAGCAATATGTTAAACTTAATAACACGAGTATTAATTCCCTGAAGAGTTATGGAATATATCTGTTCTACCAGCTAAGTAAAGGTAACATTCCTCCAGCCCCGTAAGAGGCAGGCAGGCACTGAAGTAATAGTTTGCATTTCTTACTGACTCAGTTCAAAATGTGAGCAGAAACACTGGTTTTCTAGTTAAGAAGAGAGCATCTATTGCCATTGCCATGAAAAGCTTTCTACGGGAGAGGTTTGGGACCACCCAGGTTTGGCTGGGCAGGCCAGGGGAGGACCACTGATCTCTAACTTCACAGCAGAGTGGAAAGACAGCCCACGTGCTGAAATTAGGCTGTTCCCAACATCAGAGTTGTTAGAAATCAGACAACTGTTGGCAAACCCTTAGGCCTGAGTTGGGTTTGTGTCTCACCAGGCCCTTTGCTCTCTTTGCACAACGGATGCTGGGCTCCTTCCTTGCACTGGGACACCGATTCTCCCAGGAGAGCCACACCGTGAGCTTCTTCCTTTGACTACAGGATCAGCATTTTGTGGGAATACCAATTTTCCCCAGTGTTGTTATGAGTGTGGTAAAAATGCCAGCCTCCCCGGAGGCTTAAATAAAAGCTTAGTTTCTGGATACAGTTGGGTGCAGAGACAGAGTAAGCACAGAAGTATTTCTCTACTGAAAAATTACTGGAAACACCAGGGCCCTGAACCAAGGGGTTCAGGCACCTCTAGGCATAGGCTGCAGCTGAACAGGTGTTTCAGGCCATCACCTTGAGGAAATGGTATCTGAAGTCCTCCCAAACCATCCCTGAAGGGCATGTCTTCCTATGTGGGGTCCCACATCCAGAGTCATCGCACAGATCACTTCAGGTGCTAGAAGAGCCAGTCTAAAACCCAACCCAAATTTGTTTTTTCCCATGGGGAGAGCTGTAACCTCTCAGCTGGCTCTGGAGTAGCTGGAATATTTTCCTCTGTTGCCCACATCATGCTTGGGTCTAGCAGCCCTCTCTAATGGGTCTGGCCTTAATACCACCTTGACCAGCCCTGAGCCAGGACTACTTCTTGTAGCTATTTTCCTACTATTGTATTCTTCCTTGCAGTTCATCAGCCAAAAGCAGTGCTAGAGAGGAGGATGAAAGTTCCAAGCCTGTCACAAAAGGGGCCTCTTACAAAAAGGTCAGTAGACCTTGCAGGGAAGAGACAGCTTGTGACTGCTGCGGCCACAACGTCTTACAAAAACAGAGAGTAAAGCCACAGCTAAAAAAAAATGAGCAGAAGAGCCATTAAGCATATGTTGGGTACAAACTAATAAACACATAAACAACAACAATTACTAGTTAACCACAGGCGAGAACTTTCTACAAGCCGCAGGTACTAGGCACAAATTGACAATAATCAGGTTTAATGGGTTTGGTTTACAGTCTCACTGGTTTGCATGTTTTATTCTTTTCTGCTATATTAGCCAGTAAAATAAAGTCATTCTGTACTTGCAAATCTGTTGGGGTGGGAGAGTCCCAGATGTTAGAAGAGTCGTAGTCAATAGAGATCCCCAGGGACTGGGAATTTTTGTTCTGTTATAATGCTGAGGCCTCAGGCAGAGTGTGGAGAGTACAATAACAAGGATGAGATTTGGATCCAAACCAGAAGTGATAACTAACAGAAGTGCTTAAGTCCAAGAGAATAAACTCAAACTTTTATTTCCATTCAGATGGAAAGCCCTTTGCACTGGAAAAATGCAAGAGGTTCCATACTGAGGGGTGTTTAAAACACAGTGACTGTATTTTCAGCATAAAAGTTGAAGCTCAGCTTTGACCGGACTAGCAATAGAAACAAATGAAGCTCATTTGGAGAAAAACACAGCAACGTTTTAGCTCAGACTCTGGAAGAAGCTGCCCAGACCAGGACAAGCTCTAGCTGAGACCTCTGGAGCAGCCGTCTGTGTGTGCAGCTCTCCTCCAGCATCACACCAAAACCAGGCGGCGCTCCTCTACCCACTCCCACGGAGGAAGGAAATCCTCATTGCACTCTCCGTGCGTGTAGCAGGGCTGCTTTCCAGAGGCAGCTACGGGTGTCCCTGCAGAGGCACACGCGTGTGCACAGCTCTTGGCCACCGCTACGCACCAGAGGCACCGCACTGCCTGTAGCGCTGGGAGCTTGGCATCCCTTGGCATTCCCTTAGGGAATGCACCATAAGAACAGGAGTCAATGCCACAGACAATAATCGCTATAAGACATTTCTACAGCACCACAAGTTTAGTTTGCATTTCACAAACGAGATCGGAGACTCCATGTGACCCAGAGAGACTCCTGTCAGTACAGGGCAGAACCTGCAAGCAAAACTAAGGACAGGTGTAAGAGCAGTAGGGAGAGGGACTCAGAAGAAGCAGGAGGACCAGGTATTCAGCAGAACCTGGCTTGGTAAGAACTTTCAAATTATTTACTTATCAGTATCCATCGTACACTTTTGCTAACTGAGCGCATCTGGATTCCTTCGACTGTCTGACAAGGAAGCAGAAAGCAATGACATGACTTACCTGTTTCCATGAACTGAGACCAGGTTTCAGGCAGGTCCTTGCTCCAGGCCAACCACAATACCCATAAATTGGAAGAGAACACCCAAAGCAACCCCAAGCAGCCCCTCACCCACAGCAAAATAACCTTTCCCCACCTCCCCCTCCAACTGATTTGCCCTTTGCTTCCTGATTGGCCCCAAGAACCTCTCACAGCCGTGTGGGGAATTAATTACATCCTCCTTCAAGGCTCCTGATTAACATTTCCATCACATGCTAACGAGACACTTCCTGGCTTCAATCTGCTTTCCTTCATTATAGCTTTCTGGAGCCAAACTTTATACGCTTATGAGAAGCATTAAATGCACAATTGTCTAACTACGATTTATAGCCGTCCTGGTTCTGTGGAGCTTGCGTAAGGACTCAATATATTATAGTATGAAATCTGGAATGGGCTCCTTAGAGCTAGATCTCCATCCACAGCGATTTCTTAGGTCACTTTGGAGGTTGCCATCACCGTAAAAAACAGCAACCAAGCCCAGAAACACGGATCAATGCAGCCTACCTGAGCCTGCAGAGGATGGAGGGGAAAGTCCACCTCAAAAAAATAGCAGCAAAGCGATACCCTCAGGGCTTCCAGCAAAGGCACAGGGTGATCTAACTACTAATTGTTCCTCCAGCAGAGAGAGATTATGGGGAAAAAAAGTTAGGATTGGCATTTTGGGCAACAAGCTAAAAAATGAGAGAGAGCAATAATAAACAAAGATGACTGAGAAATACATATAAAGATGGGAATGAAGGTGGGCGCCTGGAATATTTCTTGCATTTAATGTAAGAGAAAGATTCCAAGGTTTGAATAAAATTACTTGGCTCCTATCAAGGGTTTTGCAGTTATACTCACTGTAATGCTTATGAGCTTTTGCATTTAGCGCATACATTCAGCATCCAGAGTCTCACTCCAATACATAATACAATAAATACGCAAGAAGCTTATAGTAATAAATACAACACCACTGCAAATGAAATAGTAATTAGAAGCATGATTCAGACAGATTTCAGTTAATACCTATTTACTAGGAGGTGCTAATCTCCCAAATAAATGTCCTAAGTATGCAAAAATGTGCCTCCATGCTCCCAACTTCCCTCTGTCAAAAACTGTTCACCTGCTAATTGGAATTTAAAAAATTGCCCCATTTTTTGGAGTATGTTGGCAATAGATGTGCCAACTTTTGGAAACTAAGCACTGCCGAGTTGAACAGTTTAGCACCTCAATTGCGAAAGCTGGTGTGAGCAAAGCAATCCATCCACCTTGCCCTCCTCCAGCCGGGTTGAGATCCGTTGCACCAATACTCCCACTAACGGGAGTCAACATGACTAAAACAACACTGGCCATCCTGTTTCATCCCTCCTTGGCCAATTCCTAGTGCGCACCCTCTCCCGGCCAGCACATTAGTTCCCTGCAAGGCCAAGGAACTGGGGAAGGTGCAGGGGGACCTGCAGGCTGGAGGGGACCAGGGACAGTGTGACACCATCCCACCACATCTCCCTCCCTGTTGGGTGGACAGGCAACAGGAGGAGCAGGGGCTCCTCTGCTCATTCCCTGTATTAAGACCCTTGCCAGCATGCTGCTGCACTTCTGCTGGGTCTCTGGGGTGGCTGAGCTTTGTAGTGAGTCTAGGAATTATTTACAAATTTGGAGTAACAGGCAGTAGAGGGGAAAATTGTTTATTTATACTAGAGTGGAGCACAGAGGTCCCGGTGGAGATCAGGGCTTGCCTGTTCCTGGCGCTGAACACGTGCAGAATACAAGGCAGTACCTGCTCTGCCCCACACCAACATGGTAGGCAAAGGCAAGAAACAAGGACGTTCGTTTGCCTTCATTTGCAGAAGGGGAAGGGAGTCCAGCCTGTGAGACTTGCCTAGGTGCACAGATAGCCTGTGGCAGGGAGGGAAGCAGCTTTTCCAAGTCCCAGCACAGTCTTCACACCTCCAAATTATTCAAGTCCTCAGTGAATCAGTGCTGAGCCAACAAAAATGAGTTGCAGCCTTTGCCCAGGGCTTGACCCTTGCTCTCCAGAGAACAGATTAAAAAGAATAACAAAAGTTAACTTTTACTTCTCCTTTACATGTGGTCGCAGTGGCTCTGAAGCCCTGCCCTAGCTGGGGATGAGCGCACGGATGCTGATGTGACCAGAGGAAGGCTGTGCTTGCAGAGGGGCATCCTTCCCAGTAGAGAGAGAAAAGGAGACCCTAAGGGAGCTCACCAAAGCTCCTGGGCAATGCAGACCCCCCACCCCTCTGGGGTGCACTCTGGTCGGGGAAAAAGTCAATCAGTCCTATCTCCCACTTTCAACACCTGGAAATCCCCCAAGACACTCAGGAGGGAGGGAGAGCAGGCTGTGCTACAGAGAAAGTCCTCAGACTCATGGACACATGTACATCAGCAATCGCCACCACTGCTCAAGCTGGACCCAGAAGTTTCTGTCAGCCTTTGGTGAAGTAAAAGCACAAACTGCCATCAGCTGTGACAGCCCAGGGATTGATCTGGCCCTAAGGAGACAGCAAAGGGGAAAAGTGGAGAGCTTTAGCCTACACAGACCATAATTCTGCAGCCCTAGGCTGGGCATTCATTGTTGTCTTTTATCCCTCCATCACTGGGGTCATGTGCAAAAAGGAATTTTATCCTGCGGGGCTGCCAGCCTTTTAATCCAAGCAGTTCATTTTCTCCTTGGAATTCATCTTCTGGACCAGGACACACTAACTACGAGCCTGCATTTGTGATAAAGACCATAAGACATAAATATTTTACGCTGGTAATGAGATATTTAGCATTGATATACAGCTCCAAGCCCAGTGCAATTCCAGCTTTGTTAATTATAATGAACTATTGTAGGACTCGACTTCATCTGCTCCTTGTAAATCTTGCAAAGCTGGTGTGATGTGCTGGTGGCTTCTTTCCAGGGTGAGGCTGGAGCTCAGCCTGGTGAATGTTTAATCAGATGTTCAGGCCCACCGTAAGGGCAGTTTAACAGTGTGAGCGGCGCGTGGGTTGTGTTATGCTGCTGCCTGGCTCCCTTCTGCAGATGAAGATGTGGCCCTGTGCACAGGGCCTGAGTACAATTCTATTGTGATGCCACCATTTTTCTCCTTATAGGTCTAAGCAGGGACTGAAGCTGCTAACCATGAGGACTCTCTTCTACCACCTGAGCTGCCACGGTAAGTGGGAGAGTAAGCCAGCTTTGCTCATATAACTTGACCTCTGGAAAAGGATATAGACCTTAACCATCATTTTTTGAAGTCCTTTGGACACCTCCTGTCAGCTGCCTGCTCTTCATGTGGCAATGAAGTGTTAGAGTCTTGTCACTCCTCCCAAAGCCTGTGATGGACAGCAACTCTGTCCCCATGCCCTAGCCCTGCATCTGACAGAACCCACCCCAGTTTTGGGAAGCTTAAAGCTCACATTCATTGATAGTGTATAAATAGATAGTACAGACACACCACGTGTTGAGGTAAAAAAAATCTACATTCAAAGCAAAGCTCACCTAAGCCCCCCTGGATTTAGACTGATACCAGACTGAGCCTAGGAGGCAAAAGCATCCTCCCTCACTGAAAGGGACTGTCTTCCCACATTTTCCTTTCTTTGCCTGCTGAGGAGGAAGGGTCTGGTATGACATAATGCTTCTTACACTGGATAACATCCCTGAAGGGGAGATAGCTGTTGTTTTTCCCTCTCCTTCCTTCCCTAAATGCCTGGGAATACCCACCAGTGCCTTTGCTTCTCCCTGTGTCTTTTGGGGAAAACATCTCTCTTGGTCCAGTCTGATACGACTGCTGTGGGCCATCCCCTGGCAGGAACTGCTCTGCTTCCCCAGCCAAAAATGCTGCAGAGCTTTTTATCCTGAGAAATACTGAGCCTTTAGAGCTATATTTGTGTGTCCAGAACCACCCAGGATCAGGCTTTTTGCCCTGAAACATGTGTAGGGCATGGGAAGAGCAGAGAAGAACACACTTTTGAGTTGATTTTATACTGGAAAGTCACATACCTCTGTCTAAACAGGCTAGCCGGTATGGATCAGGCTCTGAATAAATCCCACCTCTGCTGAAGCACCTGGAAATGGAAGATATCAATGGCAAGAACAGCATCAAGTTAAAAATGTGATGGAGTGTGAAGTTGGTGTTGGGAACTGCCATGCAGGAATGGCACGGTTCCGCCTTTATTTAGAATTAGTGGATACTTGAAAAAGTAGCTTAACATTTTGTCAGATTCTAAGCATAAATCTGGATAATAATTCATGCTACACTAGACTCTTTATAACAGCGGTTTACTAAAACAAATTGAATTCAAACCTATATTCATTTACTAACTTAATGCATGGCATATCTGTGAATAATTTTTCATAGTCTAAAAAAAAAATTCTAGGCACAGGCTTAGTTGGAAAAGGGCCAGCAAATCTGACATTAATGTACATTAAAGCATAACTGGTACTCTAAGTGCATTTGTTATACGCAACAATAACTGCTTTAAACCTTTTTTTTTGAGAAAGAGATTATTGTGTAATAGCTAAAAGAAGTTTAGATCTGAAAATCCTGGGGTAGAATGACAAATCAGAGCTTCTTATATTTCAAACTGAGGTTGTGTAAATTTGTGAGGAGGGAAAGACTGAAGCAATTTGGCACTTAGAAGATGCAATGTTATTAATGGAACAACTTAAAGAAAAAGTTTGCCTTTTTCTTTTTAAAATGGTTACTGGGGGTGGAGAGAATGAAACTTCTTTGCTTTTGAAGATGTGTTGAAATATCTCCACTCTCTCTCCAGCTCTCCTTCACCTGAAAACATATGACTTTAAAAAAAAAAAAAAAATTATTCCACTTTTACACATTGCATTCCGAAAGTGAAGTGATTCCAGTTTGTTTTTTTTTTTTTCTTTTGAGGGTTAATAGGGAACAAAGTGCTAAGTTCTGTGAAAACGAGGCCCCATTCCTACACCGCTTCTACACAAAAATGATCATTGCAGTCCTACAAAAACAAACCCAGATAAAGTTTGACAGACATCCATTTGCTTAGCAAGCAAAAGCCTGACCTCAGTGTGACCTACTACGCCGACAGGACCATTTGGACAAGAGCAGCGTAATTTATCAGGGCCACCCAGAGCATGAAGGATGGAAGACACCCAGCAGTATCTTGTGGTTTATGTTACTACCTCCTACGAAGATTCATATTTCAGAAAGCAAGAACACTCATGGCACACCATCCAAAGGCTGCCTTACATTTCACCTCTGTGTCATCCCCTCCAATGCACATTAATATTAATTTCTTCTTCCTCTCCCATCCCAACAATTATTTACTTTGCAAAGGATTTACTGTGACACTTCAGCTGAAGGCAACGTGTATGAGCCCCACTCCTGCTGTACAAGAATTAATTTTTAGCATTCTTAATTTATTACCAATTAATTTCTTCTAAATTATAGGCGAGGCGACCCGCTGTAGATAACTCTTCCTTTCTAATGCCTTCCTAGAAAATCTCTCATTAATGAGCCCATTAATTTAATGGTGGCAGGGGCAAATCATCCAGAGAGAACCCTTCAGTTGCAATCTGTGTGTCCCATCTCATATTCTTGAGAACATGTTAGGAAGAAAACCAGGTTTGTTTGCAATAAATGCTGGTATAAAATATACCTCTATATGTATGTATGCAAATAGCCTGATCTAGCATCATTAAAGCTCTTAAGGAAATATGAAGTTTTGAAGCCATTTCCCACTTTAGAGCTCAGGCAATGACTGGAGCATCTGCATTAAATGTTTAATGTTCAGCAGAAGCGCAAATCACCATTTAATTAACTTCTTCCATAAAATATGATAGTTTAGTGAACGCAGATGAATTATCATTATTCAGGAGGATGCTGAATGTGTTGGTGAATATCAGACTTTGCAAAGCTGACAACAGTGGATCAGGGGGTTCCTGGTATCTAAAACACAGTGGGTTTTTTTTAAGGAACCATTTATTATTCATGAAACTGCATTTTTCCACTACAGCCACTGTTATCAGACCCAGACATATGAATGCACAATTAAAGGCAAAATAACTACTGCCAACAGCTGGCAAAAAATAACTTCCTTGGGCAACCATTCATTAGCTTCTGAGCTGGAGCCTCTGCAAAGCCACTGTTTGATGCTAAAAATGAGCATCACTGTAATTCTCTCGTGGTGGGAAGTCACTGTTCATGGAGATTGTTTGGTACATGTCACTGCGGTAAGATGTGAGACAAGCCATCCTCGATGTCCCTCCGAAGGGCACTATTGCAGTCCCTCCAAGAGGGACCAGATGGAGAAGGAGAGCTAGAAGCCGCTGCACAGGAAGCTGAGCAGAATTCCCTCTTGGTGCCTGCAAAAAACGGGGTTGGTGCATCAGGCAGAGCATACACTGCAAACTTCGATCCTCTGTGTAGAACCCATGGGATGAACTCTTGGGGCAGTGGTGAGCCTGGATATATGAATAGAAACCTGGAACTTTGCTGCTGGATGCTCTGGTGCTGCCTGTGTTAGCAGTCTCCTGCGAGAACTGATCTGTCCCATCTTGTGCTCAGGCTTCCTGGAGAGACAGAGATCCATCCTGCCCTCTGAGGCATTGCAAAGACCACATCACATTGCTTTGCTAGAGGTGCCCCTGTTCCTTCATGATCTCTAAAGCTAAAGGGTGTTCAACAGTCTCACTGATTTCTTGCTCAAACCCCAGTTTCCTGGACTTCCATTCATCCCCCAAGCCATCTGGAAAGGATTAGCCACTTTGAATGGATTAATTTTATCTGATTATTGCCATCTACCACTATGCCACTCACCTGCACTCTTCTGTAGTCCGTGGAGATGAGGACAAGTCCACTGAGCACTCTTATCTTAGACATATCTCATGGTGAATCACCCCCTTGAAATACCTGTCCCTCTCTGTTGATTATATAGATGGAGCCTAGCTGCTCATTTTATGTGGAACAGTTTGTTTGTTTGTTTGTTTGTTTAAATACTAGTGCTGTGTTATACATTGTTAAAGAGCCAGGCCAGAGGGCTACGTCTCATCTCTGGGGAACGGAGAGCCTTTCCCACAGCACGTCAGTTTACAAGGCAGCACAAATGTGAGCTAGCGCAGGATGCCCCTGTGGAATAACGCTCAAAACAGGGGAAAAAAACCCTGTGTGAATATGACCTGAGGCATTTCTGATTGTTTGAGAAATGAAGAGTAATGAAGCCAAATGTTTCAAAGTTGGAGTTCTCCTATTTTATTTTCACTCTTCCACTAACAATGATGCTGCACTTCATCTCTCGGGCTTTGATCTAACAGTGCTTCTGCTCGCCGAAATCTTGTTTTCCCTTTTGATAGATGTTTCCTTGAAACAACTCTTCTCAATATAAAAACACATTCCATTTGAGCACTCACTAAAACTGTCTTAATGTCTCCACTCTTCACTTGCAGAAACACCCCAGCCCCAGCGAGGTGATTCTCTGCTTACATAGAGGTAAATACATCTGTGTCAAAACCAGCTTAATTTAATGTCACTTTAGCAACCATTTAACTGTGGTTGGCTGTCAGAAACCATCTCCTTTGCCTTGAACACTTGCCATTAACTTCCCATCGATAACTCCCTAATCTGTAACAATCCTCTGCTTTTTCCCTTTTTCCCTGCCCTCCCCGGTCCCTTCTCCTGCTCCCGGTGATGCCCACCGTAGTGGGGTCACAGCTGACGAGGGCTACAGACTGAGAAGTGGCACTAGATAATTTTTTTCTTGTGTGTGCTGCTGACATGCACACATATGCACACATATGCAACCACTGCTTCTTGCTGAGGACATGTCACTGAGTTGCCCTTTGCCATCTTTAGCTGGGTTGTGTAAGTCTGAAGTTGGAGATGGTTCCTATTGCAAAAAGACAGGCAATTAGCATACATGAGGGTATATAAAATGTTGGGGTTTTTTTCAGTTTGGAGACAGGGACAGGTGGAAACAGAGTTCTACATCCAGAAAATAAAGTGTTACAACAAATGTGTACTGCAGTGCTTAGATATGCGTGTCCAAGAGAATCCTGGATGAAGTTTCTAGAGGCACACAAGGCCCAAGGACAGCTGGCTGCTTGCAGAAGGGATTTACAAGACCCCGCATGCTAAACGAGCTTCCTACTGCCCAGCCTGGCCAGGTGAAAATACCAGAATTCAACCAAGTGCAAGTCAGGGATATCATGACACAGCAAGTCCGTCCTGATAGTGACCACAAGAATGAAGGATGTGAATTTTCTACAAAGAGAGAGCAGAACAGCATGTTTTTCTGTAGTCACCAGTTTCAGAGAAGCTCCGAAGATGCCACAAATGCAATCGCCTGAAAAGAGCGTGAGAGTGTTTATGCAGGTGGCAGTTTATCAATCGATCATCACTTTCATCAACAGCTTTTCATTCCTTGTTCCCATCAATAGGGACATCTCTGAAGGTTCGTTCTGATCAGGACAGACTAATTGGTACTAGAAAGTTCAGTGTTTGAAGATTGTATGATTAGGGAAATGTACAAATTCAATTTCTTTCAACCAGATTCAATTCTAATCTAATCAGAGAGATAGAAAACTCCAGTGTAATAATGACAAAGAAAATTACTTTGTTTCAGGCCATTTAAATGTCCCTTACTGCAAACACTCCAACAGAAGAGTCTGTGTTTAGAGTCAGAGACAGGGTATTTGCTTTGAATTCAACAGCAAATGGGCCATTTTCTGTGCCTAAATTAACATTCTCTCTTTTTGAGAGAGAGAGAGAGAGAGACCATCTAAGTCAAATGAGCATTTGTGACATTTAATAAAGCAATTATATCTAAAGGCTAGGGGCTTGAGACAGAATAGACTGGCTAATGTTGTCTTGGAAAAGTCTCTTGATAAAGGAATGATGCTTCTCTGCAGGCTTCTGATGACCTTGAACAGAGTAAAATTGGTAGTGGAGAGCATCTTCCATCAGCACTGTTTAAGTCAAAGCCAGATCTGAACAAAAGCAGGTTATTGTGTGTTCCTAGGTAGATATTTCAAAAGAGCCTAAAGGACCGAGGAGCCTTGTTGGCTCCCAGGCTTTGAAGTGCTTGACAGCATGGCCAACCAGCAGCCCAACGTGACTGCACTACCTCTGGGCTTGGTACCGACGGTATCATGGATGACTTTTATACCTTGAACTGAAACCAAGCTGTGCTGCAGACACCTGAGCTAGCTAGTTTAAAACAAGCTTAGGTCTATCTACGTAAGCTTCACTTACTTCTTTGGCTTTCTTGATAACTCAGTCCTAACACCGAGTAGTTCAAGAAATTTGAAGATGGACATTCAAAACATACTGAGTTTTTTGGAAATGTTACTGTTAGTATCACAGTTATACCTGGAGTTTCTGAGCATGGGTCAGGGCTCTTGGAGCCACACAAGGATAAGAAGGATATATCTGAAGGTAAAATTTCACAAAAGCAACCTGTTTGGTGTAGCTCTCTTGGAAAGAAATTCCCACCAAGCGCCGCATCAGCAGGGCAGCCTCTAAGTTGAGAGCTGTTGAAGTGTCTTGCCGGGTACTTGTGCTTGGCTCAACAACCATAAAAATCAAGGAGGGGCCAAATTACAAGATCATGTTTGAGAAACTCAACACTTAAGTGACTCAGAGTTGGCTGATGAATCAGTAACGGAGCTGGAAATAAACTCTAGGAGTCATGGCTATACAACTGCTCTTTCCTTGACACGACATCACTTACAGTTAGAGCTGTAAAATTCCTTTTACTGGCCTCAGAAACAGCAGCTCATTTACTCACTGCACATCCAGCCCAAATAGGCCAGCATCACTTCAGCATGGTCTCATCACAATACACCTCGGCGTTGACTGGAAATACTTCCACGCTCATAACAATATGCATTGTCTTCAGCTGATATGCAGCCAGGGTCAGCAGAGCATTTCTTTTTCTTTATACATTTTTAAAGTGAATTTTCTGCTTGTGAGCAGTTCTTGATTGACAGATCTGGAGACTGAAGTCCTTAATTTAGCAGGAAAATGGGGCAGAATGGTTACAATTTGAGCTTTAATTCTGTTCTGGTGTTTTGTTGGGCCTCAAATTTGGGCTGAATGGAGTAACACTAGGTATCAGAAAAATTTTCCTTTACTTCCCTGCCTATCCATGTGCCAAAAGGTTGGCTAATAGGAAGCTTGCTGTTCTTATGGGTGACACTGAGGTTTGATTTCAACCTAGTTGTTATATCAGCTGAGGTTTTAGTGACAAGGATCTATTCTTGCACTTTCTTTTTCCAGCTAATAAAAACCCTGGCCAACCATAGTGACTCAGCTGTGAGAAGTTCAGTGCTTTTTTTCTGTTCCTACCAAAAAAAAGCCCACTTGCTGCTTCTCTTCGTCTAGCCTTGCTCACGGTGGCTTGCTTACCAAGCACCAAGGTTGGGGAACCTCAACAGGGAAGGTCGTCTTGCTCAGACAATCACAAGGACAAAAGGATGGAGCCATCATGCCTGTGTGATGACAGTCCAGTTGAAGTGTTTAGATGACTCATGCAATGAGGACTTGGTCCTTGTACTAAAATGCTCCTTTTGGCAAGTAGCAGCTAGACTCTAAAATTGACAAAAGGGGACAAGAATTTAGACTAACATCAGAGATTTCAGAGAAATTGCCCCAGATTTATCCTATTGCGCTACAGACTCCATGCAGGCATGCGTGATTATAAGCAACAATAATTGATAGACCAACACCTGGCAGCCAGTTGCCCCATGCAAAGTGCTGCGCGGACACATGGAAATGTTGTCCTGGTCATTAGCACCCTCCATTTTAACTCAAAACCTTGGCAAAAAAGGGTTTCCCTGGATGATCTTGTTACTTATCTGATGACCCGCGGTTTAATCCTGCAAATCCCAACAGCCTGTGGGTACCATGCTGACCATCAGAGACCCTTTGGCACCTTGGAAGAGCCAGAATCCTTCCTAAACTCATCCAGCGATGAGTCTCCAGCTGTGTGAGATCTTAGGAGCTTCGGGTTGTGATAAAGGAGTCAATGCTGTTTCCATTGAATTGAACGGAAATTTTCTTTAAAAAATATCCTGATTTAGTGCTGTGAAAAAGCACCTTCCAGTCAGAGGACAATTTAAATCAATAAATATTACCATCATTTAATGACACTAAAAAATCATTTCAAATAGAAGGTGAACCAAAACCAGCAGTCTTTTAAATTTAATGACCTATGAATGAAACCAGATAATCTGTGCATTTAACATAATCGTCTATGCTTTATTCCATTCAATTATTTGCTAATAAACACAGGCCACACTATGGTAATTTAATACTCCCAAACTATAGATGAAGGTAGGGGCTACCTGTCTCCTAAGTCACTAAAGTATTGGGTTTTGGCTACAGAGGATTTTATTACCCCAATAATACCATTTTCAGGAGAGGTTTTCATAAGCTTCATTTGCATGTTGATTTTTTATAGTAATTATCAGTAAAAGGTCAAATATTTGCTTTATCTATGTAATTCAATTTTAGAAATGCCTTTGGGATTCAAATTAACTCCCTTGTAATATCTTCATTGAAAAAGAAGATTAATTATGCTTACAAGAAACCTAATTTGGCTTATCAGACCTTTAATGTTACAGGGATCGTTAATGCATTTAAATTTAGGATTAGTAGAGTGATCTGGTTCCATTATTTTGGTGACTTTAATATTTGTCATTATTTTTATGCATACAGTTTCTTTTCCCTAAAGTGAAATTATAATGTCTATTATAAAGGAAATAAACATTATATATTGACCTTAGTAATTATGCTTCTGGTTTTTAAGAGTGCATAAAAAGATGTATTTGTGACTCACATATAAATTCAGCGTTCCTACACTAAGTGGACTCCGGGTGGTAACACTGCCAAATTCATAATCAGAGAAGGACTTGGGAGTGCCGGCAGGGCTGGGGAGGAGGATTTGTGGCAGTATCGCAGTAGGGACCCCCAGAAGGAAGAACCGAGCTTCAGCCCTACTGCACCCATCCTTCCCCTCCGCCTGCATCCCCTGCGCAAGTCGCCAGGTGCTCAGCGCTTCAGGGAGCAGCGCTGGTGCTCGTGGGCTGCTGGGAATATCTGGAGGATGCTCAGCTCTGGTGCAGTTGCTCTCACAGGAGTTTTTCTGTTGCGCTGACTTTGTTGGGAGCAGAATTAGAGAACTAGCGAGTGCTTTTGAGAATACTGTCTGCAGGCCTGGCTTCATCCCACCTGCTTAAAGATACCCCAAACCCACCTCATTTCCTCCACTGTTTTTTGTCCCCTCCAGAAATACTGTGTACACAGCCCACAAATCTGTTTTTGTGGGTGGCTGCAGGGGTTAACTTTGCTGGCTGCGTGGGGAAGAACTGGGAGAGCTCCTAAGCTAATACTGCTGTATAAACCTCTACTTCTATTAATAAACACATATCAGTGCTCTTCTACCTGTCTTCTTTCTGCCTTAGTTATGCCGTGGTTGTTGGTATGGGATACAATTATTCATGCCATGCTGATTCCTGGGATTTTGGGTTATTTATGCCAGGCTAATTGCTGTGGTATCGCAGTGTTCATGCTAAGCTAATCACCATGGTATTGGATTATTTATACTGAGCTCACTGCTGTGGTATTGGGTTATTTATGTTGAGCTCACTGCTAGGGTACTGTGTTATTCATGCCATGCTCGTAGCTGTGGTATCGGGTTATTTATCTTCTGCTTATCCCTGTGATATCTGATTATACTGATTAAACCAGTTGCTCCTTTTGGTAGGCTATTCCGTTGTCTGATCTAGTATCAGAGAGGAAAATCGTCCCTTCTCTGCTCTTCAGATCAGGTTCACGTTAATATTTTCTTTTGGTTGACTCTCTGTGAAACCTCCTGGCAGCATAACTCCGCCAGAGAACTGGGATGTAGAGTCTCCAAGTGGTCACACAAGCAGTGAAGATGTGTTAGTGCTGTCAAGGCTGCCTTCTCTTGTACCCGCTCCATCTCTCAGTTGACATTTCTGTAGTAGCATGATGGAGGTTATGAGGTTGGTCTCACTGATATCTGAACAAAGATCTCTGATCATTTGCTGGAGTCCTGTATCAGATCTGCCTTTGTTCTGCTGTTCTTTGGCATCAGGACTCCTGCAAGCCATTCTCTTCTTAGCAATTACAGAATATACTATGTAAGGTCATCTATTTTTGCAATTCATTTGCTGCTAGCTCCAAATCCATCCCTCTTGAGCTGAACAGCATTGCTATCTTCTGCAGTTGGTTTACTCATTTGGTAGAGTCCAGGGAGTAAACCACTCGTGGACCTTGCTGGTTAGCTTTTTGGTGAGCAGAACTGTTCCTGGCACAGAATCAGACTTGTCACCCTTGTAGGACTTGAATCCAACGGTTGCTTAGATTTGGGATAATTTCAATTTATAAAGCAGCAGGACATCCATATGCAACTGAGGTATGTGGTGCATTAACCTCTTCAGTACTTGAAAATATGGCCAGGACTTTCCACTCCTTCATTTACCAAGTATCTTACATCCCATACTGCCTACTTACATTGCATACTAGAGACGAGATATTTAAATCTGAGTCAGTCCAGTGGCAACATGCAATGGTCACATGCATGACACTGAAAGTGCCTGAGTGTCCCATGCAGCTGGGGGACAGACGCTCACACCCTTTTAGGGCCAGATCTACCGTACTCTCAGCCTTCAGGCACTCTACCCCTTGAGAAATGATTGCGTTAAAGGCCCGCTTTGTAAGTGATGATCCTTTGGAGGCCTCTCAGAGTGACCAAATGCTGGTGTAAGTAGGGGCATTTGACATGGTAATTTTTCTCCTCCGGCTCTGCAAACGCAGCAGTAAGAGGGAACAGGCTGTCATTTGCAGGTCCAGGGGATGCGCTCTTGGCAAAAGGACTTTTATTTGCTTGCAGGACTGCAACTGCAGCAGGGCTTGTGCCAAGCAGCAGTTATTTGGGCCTGACTGATGCCTTCAGATCCCTACACAGCTAACGCTGGCCCTAATCACTTCATCTAACCTCGGCCACCCAAAGCCACTGAAGATCTCCTGGAAGGTGCTGCTCTCCGCAGTGCTGTCCTCTCCTTGGCTTTGAAGAAACCTCACTGATTAGCCTCAGCGGAATGCCTAACTTCAGGAAGAGATGAATTTCAGCCCTAATCGATGTGTCCAAGGTCAGACAGAAGGATTCAAAGCCGGCTCTGCTCAGTCTCCCCAAAGCCCCCTACATTCCTGTCCATTGCTCCGGCTTGAGCTGTGACCGCTGCTCGTCTCTGCCGGTTACACACAAATAAAAATGACCAGCTTAGTGGCACCTGCTTTTCTTTAAATTGTTTCCAGGATTTTTTTGTGCATCAGTGACTCAGTACAATCTATGCTTCAATACTGTAAACTTTAAAGGTGCTTAATACATCACAAAAAACAAATCTTTGCAAGAAATAAGCACTGATGTTAGCTTAGGAGAAAAATCTTTTAAAGTGTTTTTGTTTTGCTAACAGAATGCTGCTATGTATTATTCATTACAGCCTCTGAAATTTAATTATTAGTGCTACTGATGATTGCTAGAAAAATAAACTGTAGCAGAAGGTGTCCGTCATTGTGTGAAGGGCATATATATGTTGTATAACTTAGGATACCCATTTGCATTAATCTTATTAGCTGTTCACAATGCAACTCCTAAATGGCTTCTTGCTGGGGAACCGGGAGGGTGCAGAAGCGAAGGGACCCATCTGCCCTACCTGCTCTGCCCGGTCCCCACACTCCTTCCCAGGCTTTGTGTTTCCTAACACAGAGCTGAGGACGAGTTAATTAAGTCCATCTCTGACTTTTTACCTACACTTGGTCTGTACCTGTGGTTCCTCTTGTGGGACTGCTTGGCCGTTTTCAGCCCCCCTTGGGCAGCCCTTCCCACCCCACACAGTCTCATCTGCAGTACTCAGGCATTTGCAACAGGGAGGATGAAGTTGTTCTGTCAGGAGCAACCCTCGATACCTGCCTGGTGGCTTGAAGCAAATAGGAAAGCTACTGGAGTGAGTTTTAGATGAAATCTTCATTCAGCAACAAGCAATGCCTTTTAGCATGCTCTAAACAAGACACACAACCTCGCAGGCTGAGCATTCAGAGGCTCTGCCCTGCCACGCTCTCTCCCAGCCTCAATCATTGAGGTTCATAGATGATGGGTATTTTCCTCACTCTACTTTGGTGTAACACCATCCAACGTAACTCAGTTCAGCCCTACATGGTACATCATTCGTTATCACATCAGCCATGCAAAGAGCATCGTGCAGTGTTTCCTGGGATTAAACAGCACAGGGACGAAGATGCTTGTGCCAGGAGCGGTGGTGGTGAGGGAGGGGGTAGCACACTTTTCATCCCTCCCTGCTGTGTTGCAATTCTGCATCCACCCTTCTTATTCACCCCAATCCCTCTATGAAGCTTGAAGCCTCTCTGCTGGCATCTAATTTACCCATCAACTTGAAAGTCTCATTAATTGCCTGCTAGATCTTGCATGGCCTCTCTCAGAGGTGCCGGAACTACGTGTGACCTCAGCGCAAGAGTTTTGACAAAATACTGCAGATACGTTGCCTTTCCATTTAGTAACTCTGACATCTCCAGCTCTGCATTTGAGGCTTTCATTAGAGTCCAGAGAGAGGAGAAGAACGTGAGTTCTTTAGACTTAAATTCAATCTCTGCCTCTTCTGTTTTACGTGACCATGTTGAATCACTTGATCTTTTGAAGATTCAATTTCTCCATCCGTTCCATTAGGAGAGAGGGAGCCAGTTACGTCAGGCTGAGCATACCAGAGTTTATGAGGTACTTGGACACGGGCAGGGTGGGGATTGAAGAAGGACTGGGACAGTGTGACCACGTTGTCCTTTGAATGTCTGCAGGCACATGGGACAGCACTGTGACAGGGCAAGTCTCTGGGCTTGGTGTTTCCTACTACATGGTGCTTCTTGCTCAGCTTCTTAAGCCTCCCATATGTCTCAGGAGACTTGGTTTCTCAGATGTTCCCATGCCTGTGTGAGATCTGTTGCCTCCTCTTTAATCCCCATTTCTTCTGCCTTCTTAAAAGCATCCCCACTAAGTGAACAAAATGAAGGCTGGAAAAACAGTCAGGAAGCTATAATGAATCAAGAGGTAGGTTGTGAAACACATCCCCCACGATGGGCACATAGATGTTAACAGATCCAAGCACATGCAGTCTCTAACCACAGAGGCCGAACAATATTCAGTGAAATCTAGAGGCCTACAAGTCTCCAAAGAAGGGAAGCGTATTCTAGTAACTTGCTTTTCCACTCCTGCTCCTATTGTGAGATGAATGCATTAACTGCACGGAAGTACATCAAAAGAGAAAAGCAGGACCTGAATCTTTCAGAAAAAGATGACAACAAAAGAGATCATAGGACAGCAGGACTGAATTGAAGCAGGTATCCATCAGGGAGGTGGGATATGGAAGAGGTTTGATGTCCTTGATTTGCAAGAGAGAACTTGGTCACAAAGACACAGATTGAAATCTTGGCCAGTTCAGTGTATCTCATAGAAAGCAGACATAAAGTTTTATACTACTTATTTTATGCGATTATAGAGATGAGGTCCCTATATATCCTGTCTCCTACGTGCAGATATGGAGGACGTTGATTGTCCTTCTCCTGTGTTGGCCCAAATACTTGGATCCAGTTTTCCCCTCTCTATGTTTTGTGTAAGTTGCTGCCCTGGCTGCTCTCTTTAGCCTCTGCAGTGGCAGCATAAAATCTTTGCTGGATTTTACATTACCCTTACAGATGCAAACCAAGCCCTGTCTTCAGCAAAGATTCAATGAAGATCTTGGGATTTAGCCCAGCACTTTTCTAATCTGCTCTTGGGACCCTTCACAGTGAAAAGCAGTAGATAAAGAGGGGATGGTTGGCTGAGTGGAGCACAGGCGGATGGGTGGCTGCAGGTCATAACTCAGGGCATCCCTATTCCAGCAAGTAGCCCACTCTGTCCTTGGAGTCACAGCGCCAAACGTTTTTATTGGGACTTGCGTGTTTAAAGGCTGGAGCTAATCTCACGAAATGGACGTGTAAAGTGCTGGACATTTACACTTGGATTGTTGAAAGCATATGGTCATGGGGCCATGGAGGGTGTTTCTCTGATTCTAATGCCGAAATGTGCATTACATCTAAATTGACACTGAAAACTGACCTAAGCCTGGTGTTAGAGAAGATTAAATTAACCCCCAGCAATAGCACCATATTACAAAAATGGTTAGATCTTAATAAATTGAAAATGATAACAGCAGCAAAAGCTGTACATTTTCCCTCATGTTCCTTTATTGCTGTAACACTTCTTTCCAGTTTGTTGCTTCCGTGGGTTTTATTAGCACATTTCAGTGGAGTAGATTTGCTCTGAAGTGATAAAAGCCGACTGTAATCAGAAAGCTTTATGTTATCTGCAGCAAACAATGGTAAATGCCACCTGAGAAGGGCTCTGTTCAATGCCTTCATTACTGTGATTAGTCTAAGACTGCTAGAAGATAGCAACAAACTTCAAACTTGCTGATAAGAGACTTTGTTAGGAACACAATAAACATTGAACACCCTGTACTTCAACCTAGTAAAGAGACAACTCTACGCCAAACGCACCCATGACTAATCCATACGCCGCAGCCCTGGCAGCCTGCGGCGTATAACAAGGTCTCCTCACCTGTGGTCACGGTGAATCCGCCTAGAGCAGAGCCGTACAAGGCTTTGTACCGCGTGCGCCAGAATTGATGCTCGGATTCAGCAAAGCTCTCACTTCAATGCAACCTAAGCACACTTATAAAATACAGTGTACGCGCTCCCGTCCTTTGCTCGCCCCGGGCACAAGGGAGGAAGGGGGTTTGGCCGCTGCAAGGACCTTATTCTGATCCTCTGCAAGAGGGGGAGTGTTGCTACCTGTGATAAAATTTGAAATGAAGCAACACGTGCAACTATGCCGTACTAATAAATACTACTTCTTTTCTAAAAAAAAATTTTTATGGTGTCTGTGTCAATACAGAAAGGTTTTCTGAGGGCTTTTGGTGTTTTTCTTTGATTGGTTAGTTGGGTTTTCTTTGTGTTTTTTTTTTGTTTGTTTGTTTGTGTTTGGTTTTTTTTTTTGGCTGAAAGCCACAGTCATTCCAAGTGAAAGTGTTGCTATGCTGGTTTACAGCAAGTGTTACTTGGCTCTGGAGAAAAATAGCAACCACCAACACACAAACTTTCTGGATGGGTAACCTGTGTGCCAGGGATGGGAAGGCACCCGGGGTCCAGCACATGCTAACGTGGAAGCCGAGGCTTACCTGGGGAGCTCTGCTGCCGAAGGGAAAGGCAACACAAACCAGCCGGGCTGTCGCTCTTCTTAGCACCGCAACAACCTTTCAGAATGAAAATACTCTAACTTCCAGCAAGAAAAATGTTGTGCCTAATTTCTAAATACAGAATTAGTATTTCCATAGAACAGATAAATCTCATTGAAATATCCCTTAGAAAAACAGCAGTCAAAGCTTTTTGGAGAAAAATCAGTTCTGATAGAAATAGGCTGCTCAAGCTTAGCTACAAGCTGCTCAAAAGCGTTTCTCCTTATCCCGGGAAACAGCATTTGGTTTTCTAGCCAGAGCCGTCTGTGTGGTGGAGTCTGCACGCTTCCCGCAGGTAGTCAGCGCCTACGTGTTAAGAATGGGACATTACCCTTACTGAAATACACTTGCTTCCTAGCTCTGTTGACAAATGCAAAAGGCAGAAATCTTAAATAGATCCGGGAAGAGCAATCCCACTACCAAAAGGTTAGTTTTGAAGCGTTTGACATTTTCCACCAGAGCTGAGCAAATCATTTATCTGATTAATTTAGTTTCCTCTCTGTTCACAAGTTTTCCAGGAGCTGTTGCTGAGATTTGCTCAAATTCATTTGTTATCTGAAGTTCCTGCCTAGGTCTGCAGCTTGTTTATGGGCAGTTTGTTATAAGCAGTCACAAAACTCAGAGCTGTGTTGATTGCTCTTGATTGGGCATACGTGGCAGGATATTGTTTTAGCTCTCTGACGGAGCGATCTAATCCTCTGAATTAGATTTCTGCTGTGAATGCAAGTGAAATTTGTTTCCTACAAACAGTCTTTGCCGTATGCCTGTAGGTCACTGCAGCTCTCAACAATTCTGCCAGTTCCCAGAACTGCTCTTAAGACCACAAAAGGCTGTCTGGATAGTCCGCTCTGACCACCTAACACATACCATAGGAATACCGTGATGCGGCCAGCTGTGCATCGATGCTGAAAATTTAACAAGAGATCTCTTAAAAAAAGTCCACCCTCAGATTTGAAGACTGTGAACTAGTGGAGAACACAGTATATTCTGTTACCCAATCTGATAGTGACAAGCCCTGAAAGTAAATAGTTTAGATTTTAAAGTACTAAAGCAGACGAAGAAATATTTAAATAAAAAAGTCAAATGCCTTGTGAGGGGGAGAAAGTATTTCTTTAACTTCCGCCACATTTTCACAACTTGCGTGTCCTACTAATTGACAGGTTAATTTTCTACCCCAAAAATACCGTTTTCCATAACAAACTAAAAAATAATGCCATGTGATAGGAGGAATTACAGCAATATATTTGTATGCAGTATGACATCAAAGCGGGAATAATGAATCCAGGGTTTGCATAATTGAGATGTTATATACTTGGGCTGGAGGGCTCATCTTATTGTTCAACACTCAGCAAATAATTTTGTAAAATTACATCCATATTTTTCTGCTTTGTAAGAATAATTTGAGTAACTTTGTTTATCCTTTCAGTAGCTCTTGGCACATCTTGCTGATCTACGCATTCCTACAGACTCGGCGCCTGAGTGTTTGGGTGTAGGGGAGTGTAGGCTGAGGTACTTTGTAGTAGAGACAGGAATGGGAATTTCTGGTCTGTGGAAAATTCTGACATTTTGAAATAACTAACTATTGCAAAGTATGATGAACAGTCACACTTGTGAAGTTTTCTGCCAACATTTTTGTCAGGAGTCTTGGTTCAGTGCCATCAAGACATGTTTTTTCAATATTGTCCAATCGCTTTAGTTTGGTAATGCTAAACCAAACCGAACAAAGTCCAAGGGAAAGCTGCAGACCTTTTAATTAAGATATGATAGATTATATAAACCTGCTACACTGACTGCATTACAATGAGCGTGCAAGCAGAAGCTAAAAGACTGGCAACAGAATAAAGACAGAAACGTTTCCCTTTCTGGGAAGCGAGCAGAAGTCGAGGTGATGCCTTTGGATGGAGCTTCTGCGTGAGCCCAGCAGCCCCGGTGTGCCGGGGGCTCCACGTGCAGCAGGCAGGAGAAGCAGCACCTGGAACAAAGTCACGCTACGGACCCACCGCCCTCGGCACTTGGGTCTCCTAAAACCCACGCCGGTGCTCAAAACAGAAAGGTTGCCTCTACCTTGTGCCACGACTCCGCGTGGAGGTAAATTTTACCCCAAATGGTGCTGTTTATGCATTCCTAGCTTCAATTAGAAGTTGTGGATCCCTAGAGCTTCGCAAAGAATCATCATTAGAAGGTAAATTAGAAATTTTTCTTCCGTTTTCCTTTTTAAAATCTCATTTCTTTGCTTCGCTAACTGACATTTTTCATGCATTCCCAAGGAAATAATACTCCACAGTCATTAAAACTTGGCAGCTTCCAAAGACATTTACAAGTACCTCCCTTTTACAGCGTTCAATGGAGCTTCACTCAGCGACGGGGCCTTTCTAGTGCAGCTGGTTTTACACCCACAGTGAAAGAGAAGGTGTTTCAGGCTGCTCTAGCCATATGGGGAGGATTTCTGTGAAAAGTCACATCTGGACTGACCCTATTGCAGTGACAAAAACTGCCTGTTGAACAAAAAATCCCAGTAAGCATGCAGTGCATTACCTACGCGGCGTCTCTCCACCTGCTCTGCATTACTCTTTTGCTCAGTGATGTTACTGATAACAATAAATCTCATACCATATTTTTTATTGCTTGTGTAATACCGGGGGGGGGGTTTGGGGTGGGGTGGGGGGAATCCCTTAAAGACTCTGTTAGAGGTGGATCAGAGTCTTTTGCAAAACCAAAATCACTATGTATTTTAATAGTTTGGCATACATACTCAATTGTATTCACAAAAGGTTATATAGAGGAGTGCCATTTGTACTTATTGAAATTGCCTGACACCTCTCATTATAAAAACACTGTTGTCAGTTGATTATAATTTTGCCGAACTTCAGCGAAATTTGGGCTGAAATTTTTGTCGCTGTCAGTTTTCCTGAGACAGGTTTGTATCTGATTGCTTTGCTTTAAAATACCAGAAAATACACTTCCAAAGTCTAAACCAAGGAAATATATCTCCGCTTCTGCCACCACAGCAAGGGAATTTTGGGTTTCCCTTGTTTGACCACGTGCACGTACACCCTGAGGATCTGTATGTTAATGGTAGGGCAGTAACCAAGAGCCCAAGTCCTGGAGCAGGATCCCACTGTAATAAGCAGCATATAAACACGTTAACACAATGGTACTTGCTTCAGATGAATCATGGTCTAAGTAAGGCATGCAAAATGGGTGGGATTTTTGAAAATACTTGTGTCCTGGGAGCCCAACTGTTAAGTTACATGATTCTGAGTCAAAATAAGGTCTTGCTGGCGTGGTGGGGTGTAAGATGGTGAACGATACACTGTCTTTCTGCCTCTTCTCAGCACACATAGGATACGTAGACGGGTGCAGAGCAAATACCATGAAGGACCTGGGAGGCGATTTAGGAAATCAAAGTCTTCAACTTGCCCAGCTACAATGTTAATTTAAAATTTGGCCTAAGTTTAAAGGATGCTTGGAATGAAGGACTTAGAAAAAGGTTAAATAAGGTTAAGCAACCCAAAGCCAAAACATTTTGTTTCACTTCATTTGAATATTTTGGGGGGAAATATTTTCATCTTGCTTTAAAAGAAAAGCAACAACAAAAAAACCCCCAGAGCACTGCCTGCCTTTCTCTCCTTCTCCTTCCCCTTTCAGGTCCCCTTGCCTGTCTGACTCCCCCCTGCCTGTTTCTAGAGTGGCTTTATCAATCTCTGCCTCTTTTCTTTGAAGTCCTCATTGCCTTCTTGTTGAGCACACTTTGAACAATAGTTCTCTAATTGCTCTTCAGAGAAAACTCGTGAACAACCTGGAAGGGCCCTCTAGCTGTTTCAGAGGAAAGGGACTTTTTTCAGAAAAGATAAAACTGAAGCTGAACTGTTTTTCTAATATTCAGACTGTGAGCTACTTGTGTCAGTGACAGCCTTTTTATTCTGCGTACGTACAGCTCCTAGCACGACAGATGTGGAGCCACCGTGGCTAGAGATTGTCAGAGAAAAAGATGTCACTTTTTCCTTCAGTCGACCTTGGGATTGTTAAAATAAGACGCTCTGGAGAATATCTATATACTTCTTTTTCTTTGATCAGCACATCAAAGGACACAATGTCAAGCGATGCTGCTCTAATATCTGATTGGGGCAATCAATCATTCACATACAGATTGAGAAGTGCCACTCTGTTGTTTGATCACTTTTGTCTGACCTTGAAAAACTCCTACTAAGTGCTGAGAGGAAATGTCACATAGCAACTATCATTAGAGGTTCTTGGTTAGGCGACCAAACCAACAAGAAGAGGTCTTCTGATGGGAAAACTGAAATTAACCATCTTAAAAAACTCTCTGCAATGGAAAAGTGGAGGAAAAACTGTTCCTCAATCAATTAAAAACCCCTCAAGCTGATTGATTTTGGAAAGCTATATTTAATACCTGCATATTTAAGTTTAAATTTGGTGAAGCTAGACTTGGACTAGAAATGTTATTCCAAATAAATCCCCTTATAGTATTTTAACATATTTATCCTACGTATACAGCAATCTGCAATAAATTCCCATGCAAATTTGATGCTCTCATAAAGCTCCGAAACAAGGCAAGTTTTGGCTTCAGAGGGCTGTGAAGAAGCCTCTGCAATTCGAGTGTTTCTTCAAATTCCACTGGAGGTCAGTGCAACATTACAGTTCCGCCTGAAACAAGCTGTCCTTTTTACTCTGATCTAGTGCTACAGCTAAACACAAACCCCTGTAGAGCTGTTTTTAAACTAGATTTGTATAGTAATAAATATGGGCTTAAGAACTGTGTTTTGTGGTTATATTTGGAACATCCTAGCAGGGATGTGAGAATCTAAACTCGTTTGGGTGTTATTATTATTTTTTTTCTTTTCTTTTGTTGTTGTTGTTGTGGCGGTTGTTTTTCAAGAGCCTAGGGTGGTTTTTTTTCTTGCAAAGTAAAATTACTTCGAATACAAAAGTAGCAGATTTTGTGACATGTTTTCATAGCTCCAGAGAAAAGCACATCTTCCAGTTCCTAGTCTGCTAGGGGAGCGGAGGTAAGAGCGGTCCAGTGCACACCCCATGCACTCAGGTGCTCTGGACCACAGGTTTTTGTACTGATTTAAATGTGAACTTGCTCAAGTTGATGCTTTCCTCTCTTTACCTCCCCTATCTTTCTTCCCTTTCTGGTTGTAGGGCATCCACACACCGTGCTCCCTTCTAACTGCAGCATGCATAGAAAGGGGCAGATATGCCCAAGAAAGCTCCAAATTATCCCCTTTGGGTTACGGCCCTTAATGCAGGTGGTAAAACAATCCAAACAGCTGCCAACAAAACCTGAGCTAAGTGGTTTAAAGTTATTTCTCAGACAGGCTATTGGGGCTGCAGTCGAGCCCTTAGGGCTTCCTGCATGTTTGGCTTTCTGGAGAAGGTGCTGCTCCTCTGGTGGGAGTGCAGGGTGCCAGGGACATCGTGGATCTCCTGCCTCCCTGCACAGCTGTAGGAGAATGGATCCTCGAGCCTACAGCCCTGTTCAACTGCTGAACATCAAAGACAGACCCTCTCAAATACAATAGCAGAGAAGAACAAAGAAGGGAAATCTGGGTCCCGGACACTACAACAAATGTTTTGTCTAAATGTTTGATGCATGTGGGATGCGTTACAGGATCGAGGGTAGAAACACCGAGTAGACATCACCACAGTAAAGAAAACTCAGCCAAAGACTGTGGAGTCCCAACAATATAACCCATACCAACCAGTGATTGACATGGTTTAGTCCAGCCAGCAGTATACCAGTCCCGCTTCAGAAAAACCCAGACAACATCAACCAGGCGACACAGGACCTGGTCTGCCTGAGCTTGGTATGACAGCAACAGGTTTGCTCAGAGGTTTGCCCAAAGGCTGTCTGCCTGCCGGCCAGGTAAAGAGGAAGAGGAAGGTGAAGGATTCAGCCCGTGCTCTGCTCTCAGCTGCTGTCTGGGAGCAGCCTAGGCACAACCCATGGGCTTGCTGCAAAAGCATCATGCGAAGAGCAGGATGTTTCTGCCCTTGGGGTCTTCAGGCAGATCCCAGTCCAAAGTTTCACTGTTTCTATTCCAGGTACTTTGTTCCTGCTCATTGATTTATTTTTCAGCTATATTGTCCAGAGCACTCATTAGGAGAAGGGGCTGCAAATATCAGTTTTCCTCCCACCCTCTGTTAAAAGGAATATCTGGAGATATTCAAAACCGACCTGGGTGTGATCCTGTGCAACCTGCTCTAGGTGAACCTGCTTTGGCAGGGGGGTTGGACTGGATGATCTTCAGAGGTCCCTTCCAACCCGGACCATTCCGTGAATGCTACAAATCTTTGGTTTTGCATCCTTCTTCCCCTCTCTCAATGGAGATGGAGGTGGAAGCTCGCTCTGGCTGAACTGGCCATAAAGGACACAACGTCCAGGATTTTTAGGTTTCAGTTTAGTTCAGGATACATTTAGCTGAGTCAAAGCCGTGTCGGCACAGCACTAGATTAGACAGGCTCAAACTCCTTTATACGCTCAAACACAGATATTTCAAAACATGCTGTTTAGACCATGGAGGATTTCTTGTGTTGGAGCAATCTCATAAAAGAAATGCTGACAGTTGTATCTACTGGTTAATTTAAAACCCAGCTGGAACAAGGCCTGAGCAAAACATTATTGTGAAGTGACTCTCATTCGCTGTTGTTCCGTTACTGAAGCAACAAGTTTCACCACAGCCTGTCCCCCTCGTGTCCTTGTACCCTGACTTAATTTCCCTCTTGATTCCTGCAGTAATATACTTCTGCTCCAGAACATCATACCGTTGTTCCTCCCCCTGCTCCGAGCCTACTCGCCTTGGCCCATTTTGCATACATAGACCCTTGTAGTCCCTCAAGCCTTCCTTCTGAAGGGCTGTGCAATGCCTCAGGAAGGTTTCCTTTACTCCGTTTTGGCTGGTGATTTTGCAGCTCCCCTCCATCCCCATCCTCTCAGCGGGTTACAAACAAGCATGCTGCCTCTTCGCCTGCCTTTTCCAGCCCAGTCGATGAGCCTTGGCTCCCCCTCCTCTCTTTGCAGCTGGGGTTAGGGCTCGTTGGGGAGCAATCGTGTGGGTTCCCAACCCATCCTTTATCCCTTCTTTCACGTCTCCCTGGAACAGCCCTATGTACCACATCATATTTCCCCTAAATAAAGGCACCTTTGGCAAGTGAAACGGATCACCTGCCCTAGTCTTAGAGGTCTCTGCAACAGCTGATTAACATAACAGTATTTTCTGTTCTAAATCCTATGATTCCCATGTCTTTCTCATGATTTCATTCAGCAAAAAGCTCCTTATAGGCCAGAATTAGAAAAGCTGGAAGCTTTGGCTTTGTTTTCAGAATTAGCAAGTTTTTTTCCCCAAGTAATTTTGTGCAATATATGTTTTATGTTCCTCTACTCCTTTCCATTACTTATTTCATGCTATTAGTTCCCTAAATATTATTAATTAGATTTTTTTTTAAGAGAAAGTTCTTGAAAGTTAATTAAAAGTTACACGCAGTAATTGTGCAAAACTAGCTTTTTCTTTCTAAAAAATTAAACCTTTATAATTAAAATCCGATATCCATTTAAAGATTCAAATAGGGTGTTTATTACTCATTTATTATTATTTATTTTTTTGCCACTTCAGAAGTGTAATTGCTCCAGCACAGGGAAATCAATCCAGTTCAAATGCTGAGGTCTCCCATCCATCCTGTCCCCTCTCTGGGAAACAGGACATTTCCATCACCCCAATCACGTCATCCTGCATGGGGAAATGATTGAATCCTGAGTGGAGCAACAGGGACACATGCGTGCACGTATGTTGATCTCCTCCCCTAAGAGCCTGTCACTTTTTTTTTCCCCAGGATGTAAAAAATTTGTTGTCTTGTTATCCCAAGGTTGGAATATGTATTTCAGAAGCTATCAGCATCTCATATTTGCCAGCAAGAGGCTACTTTCTGTACATTCAAATAACACCAATGTTGCAAATCAAAACACATACCAGTTAGGCAAAGCCAAAGTTGTAGAAACATTAGGAGGAGGGCTCGGATGCTGATGTAAATCCTGAGTGACTCCGGTCATCAAAGTGCATCTGTCAGTGGCACGTCTGCGCGGGTCTGGATCATCCCCAATGCCCCCAGTGCCCTGGGTGGACGGAGGGGAAGAAGTTGCACCAAAGCAAGACAGCCCCGGGGGCTGAGGCTGTGCTCCCTCGTTGTTTCCAGCACTGAAGTGCTCAAAGGGACACGGGAGGAGAAGAGCCAAGATTTTCAGAGATGAATTCTGTTTAGTTGTCAAAGTTTAGACACTAGGGAAGGGACATGATTTTCCCTACTTTGCATTTCTTGGACAGCAAACCTGCTCAAGTAAGCCCGGTTGGCTGTGGATGCTTAGGCACATCTTCAGAATCCCTCAAAAATCCAAGTGTAAAATCATGTTGCAAAAATCCAAGAGGCCCAAGCCCAGCCAGCCTCCACTAATTCATGAGGACTAATTATCATCTCCCTCTTTTGGCTCTAGAAGTGGCCCAATCTCAGTGGCAAAGTCACCCCTTCACGTACCAAGCAGAGTGCAAACGAGCTTGCAGAGGACTTTCTTGCATGTTCCAGAGTTCAATGATAAGTAGATATACATCATTATCATAAAGTTATTAATCATTGTGCTGAGCTAATGTCACCCATTTCTCTTAGAATGGCTTTTGCCTCTGTAAAATGCATAGCACGCCAATAAAACAAGAGCGAGCTGTAATAACCAGCATAAAATTAATAATTATCAATAATGAATGCATAATCAACACAGAACTTCTCGAGATATGTTTAGGAAATGGCTAGTCCCCTCGTGCACCTCCTTTGGCTGCAATGTTATTATAAGTTATTTTTACTGAACAACTATTTTGGGGGTACCAGAGACATAAGAAAGAAGGAACTTTGCTTAAAAGCTAAGAGGAGTCACTAGGAATTACCTAAACGTTTTAAGAACTGGAAACATTCAGGTCAAATGCAAAAAGAAAGGCTTTAGCAGCAGGGAGAGTGCTGTGAGCAAACAGAACGAACTCCAGTAATACAAGCATCACCAACAGAAATAATCAAGAATAAACAAAATCCTTGTTGAATTAGCACAGAGGGAGATCTCGTTTGTCCTTGGGCTGGGTGATACAAAGGAACTTTTCTAATGATATTATTATTACAATGCACTAGAGCAGCACATCCCTCATCAAGATAAGAGCCGTTATTGTGGCAGCTTTCTAGGATGGGATGTGCGAATATTACAAGGGAGACCCAACTTAAAGAGCTTATGGTCAAAATAGACAAGGCTTCAGCGGAGGGGCTCTCATCTCAGTGCGGGGGAGCTCAAGGTTACAGTGGTACCCAGTACCCGCTCCAGGAAAGCGGGATGCATCACTGTAAGCATCAACCGCAGCATCCTCCTCCTCCTCCTGGGGATGTGCACAGCCCCAGGGTGACCCTTGGCACCATCCCAACGCAGCACAGGAGTCACTGGTGTCTGCCGCAGGCTTGGTGAAATGCCGGTTGTCATCTTTGCCCTAGGAAACTGCCCTCCTCCCATCTTATCTCTGGAAGGTGGTGATTTTAAATGGGCTGAAACAGTGCAAAATAAAGCAATTGCAAAGGCCTGTTACTGTAGGCCTGAGTTTTAGCCCAAATCAGGTCCTCTGGCTTAGTCACTGCAGCAGAAGCCCAAATATGTAGACTGGACCTTACTACACCCAACTTTAGCCCTTTTAGGGCTGCATTTAGTCTAAGAGTTGACTCCAGAAATACCTCCAGAAAGTGGCAATTCTCCCCAGAAATGGTCTGCAGAAGTACCTGAGGACTAGACACCAGTTCTTAAACACCACATTTAGGTCTGTTGAATCCCAGCCTTAAAATCCTTCCCTGTGCGATTTTGGAGAAGTCACTTAACAGCCCCAGACCTTGGTTTGTCTCACTGAAGCTGATATTTCTAACTTTTGAAAGAGAGAAGAATCATTCCTGAATATTAACCACTGTGTAGCAAGGACTCTGATAAAGACGATTACAGAAATAAACCACTGGTTGATAACCAAATGCAAAAAAAAAAAAAAAAAGAAATGAAATTATTATTCCCCCAGCATTATCTGTGTGCTCTGCACCAGTACATTTTAAGGCAATCTCAGCTGAAAAGATAAAGACATAGCCATCCTTACAAACAAGGATATTTCATTCAATAGACAGAAAGCTCTAAAGGGTTCCAGCTTTGCTGAAGCACTGAGACACTGAGAATTGAAAGAGGTAGGGAGAATTAATTAGACTTCTAATATTATCCTGGTAAATAAAAGTAATAAGCAAAGCTCTGAAAAGGAAGACCTTATTCATATTCAAACATTTACAGAATAAACAGCTGCTGATTCTCCTATCTAGCCCAGTCCTTATCCTTTAAGGCTGCAATAAGTGACCTCTTAATCCCAGGCAAAAGACTGCATGAGCATCTGGAATTGAAAAAGAAAGCATATTTCCTTCACTATTCCAATTTCCACTCAATTTCAGTATAAAGTTGTTTGCGTCTTTTTTTTTTTTTTTGGTTCCTACAGCAATGTGTGTTTGATGATGAGATTTTCTGCATCTGAACACTTTTGCAGCCTCTTTTTTCTTTTTTTTTTTCCTCTCTCTAAATAAAGACATGCCTGACCTCCCTACATCAAGCAGGAGTACCGCAGTCCTTCAGCTTGGTTCTATCTCCATTGTACTGGCCATGCTCTTAAAGCACTTATAGCAATAATTTCTTGGCATGATGGACAGACTCAGCAATAACCTGATCCTGCAATGCACTGAATAAACACTTTAGCATTTAGTACATGGACACTAATGTGCTGGGAAGTAATTGCTTAGAGGTTCCCAGCTTCAATATAATAATGCAGGGATTGCATTTATACGGCATAGGAAAAAAAAATTGTTATTGGCCAAACTTCCCCTCTCCCATTTTGATTAGTGCAGCAGGATAGAGATGAAGGTAAACACGAGGTGATCCTAGGTTACCAGATCCTTCAAGCACTGGGGGCTGTGTTTGGATGCAGCTATGAAATTCCACTGACTTCAGCCCATTTACTCTGATTTTACACCAGTGTTCCTGAGAGAAGTGCCTGACCATTAATATCCTCCTTCACAATAGTAATGCTGAAATGAGTGAAAGATTAAAAAAATCTATGCAAGCCTGGCAAAAAAGGAAAAAAAAAAAGTATCTTCTACAGTAAATACATAAACATGCAGGCAGCAATTCCCCGGGTGAGCTGAGCTTAAAAAAAAGCTCAGTGGAGTTAGCAGAAGCAGAATGAACTGTGTAGAAGCACCAAAGTTTTGCATTTCCACTTATGCGAATAATTACCCTAGCCCTCATCAACATTTCTCTGCTTAAATGGTGTTTATAAATTAAAGATGCCTAAACTTTAAATGGAAACTAATTTAGGTATTTTCTTTATTATTAAAAACTTTTTCCCTGGACACTTTGGGCTCATAAATGATTATGAAACTGTTTTGCTACTTTTTTTTTTTCTTCCTTTCGCCTTTTCCCCTTCCTAAGCACTGCAAATGACTCCTTAATGGCATGCAGAGTGTGGTTACCTCTAGGATACAGAAATGCTGATTGAAAACATTTTATTTTAAAAAGATTTGATTTTAGAGCTACCAAAAAAAAATATTCAGAGGACCAAAATAAAATGAAAAGAACAGCTTTCCCAATGTATTATTAATACCAATAAATGGGAGCTGGCGGATTTAAAAGCCAAGATGTAATGCATTTTCCTGGAGCAGTGAGCCTTTAAACAAGTTCAAGTTACTGAGATTGTGTAGTAAAAACTGGTAAAATGAAATATCTTTTCAGATAGGATAATAAAGACGGGCTATATTAACATACCCTTCCTGGGAAACACAAGCACAGAAGAAACATTAGCTACTATTCTTTATAGACTCAGTTGCGGGAGGGTTGGCAAGTGACCTGCAGAACTTCATTTTTAACTCTCTGTTGCAGTCTGGAAACATCTTGATGAAAATACTTGGCTGGGGAGAGCCATGGCTCTGCTCGGCTTGAAGTTGTCTCTGGGGAGGCATTTTCTCAACCGTGCACGGTGCCTCCGGGTGGAATATTTCCTCTGTCTGGAGAGCCGGCACGAAGCTTTGCATCACGTTGATGCTTTACACCGACACCTTCACGGAGCTTCAGCTTGTCGGAGTCAGTCACCCATGGCACACAACGGGATGGGGTGAGCACCTGGTAGGAATAGAGGAAATGGGATACCAAGGGTATACTCGAGCCAAGGGTCCTGACTGCCTCATTCTTCACTGAGTGAGGGCCATGCCCTTGTGCCCTGCTCCAGAGCAGAAGCCTGGCCTGGCACTGTGTCTCTCCAGGGAAACTGAGGCAAGAGGATCAGGGCACTGGGACAAACCAAAGACTTTGAATTAAACTCTTGCTAAGTCTTTGCTAGGCTGCAAAGCTGTCAGAAGGACTAATGCAACCAGTGAGTGCCAAGTTATGCCAAGCCTGTGCAGAGGCATGACTAAAGGATGAAGAAGGATGGTGTGGAGTGAGGGAAGAAGATGCCAGTGATGGGATGGGAAAGGGTTGGATGTCCGTGGTGGAGTGCAGCCCTTGATTGAGCTGTCAGTCAGAGCAGCACTTAACATTGCTGCCCTGTCATGCATTAAAATGCACGTTCTCTAATTGCCAGTGTCCCCCTAGTATCTGGGCAATTTGGTGCTCTCAAGTTTGTTAGTCCAAACATCACTTATGACATCTTATCTCTAAGAACATCCTTTATTTTACCTCCTGCAACCCACCCCAGTATCTACACAATTTGGTCTCCAGTAAAGACCGATACAGAAGTATTGGTGAGTTACTCTGCTTTCCATACTTCTCTTAATTGCTTCCCCTCCTTGCAGCCCGTGGGAAGCTCAGAAGGGGCAGACTGCCCTTAATGCACTAAATTGATCTCCTGTTAAGCACGTACATGTCCAGCACTTTTTCTACACATCTCCAGGCAGTCTTTCCTGTTTTCATTACATCTTTCCTCTTGGCCTCGCTAGGGAATCTAACGCAGACCTGTTGTTGCAGGAGAGGGCAACTAATGTCTTCTAGCTGCAGTGTCCACCTGATAATGCCTCTCTCCCTCCTTCGGCTGTAAATGAACCTTAGCTCACCAGGTAAAGCTACGTACCAAACTTAAGCAGCTAAAGTTTGGCAAGAAGTACCCCACCCAGCATCACTGTGACACTCAAATGCCTGGCTCTTACTGAAATGCAGCTGCTTGAAGCACTTGTGAAAAATCTCACCTGTGATTGCACAGGTCTGCTGAGTTAGAGAAAATGAAATCCATACTTTTGACTTTAAAGACCTTTTAGGACAAGTTTCCTCATTATTTTTTTTTAAAGTTGTTATTATTTTTAAGCTCCTTTAAAAAAGTGGTGTCCTGCTGCTAGTTTCAGTCCTAATTCTACCTCCGCCACGGGCAGAAGCAGGGCCACTGCACTTGGTGGTGCTTAAGGGAGAGGGTCAGCTGCAGCCAGTTCTTCAGCTGCATCCAGGGTGCGGAGGGTGCGATGAGCAGCCTCCCTCTGCTTCCCAAGTTGTTCAGCTGCATGCTAAGAGCACAACGGCAATGATATGTCTGTAACTGCCTGGGGAAAGAGCATTTTAAAGGTAAAGAGATTTAAGGAAGGAAAAAAAAATGAGCAGAGATAAGGCTGAGACAGTGTCAAAGAGATGGAATATACATCTCAGAAAATCTAAAAGCAGATCATTACCCAAAAAATACTGGCTGTAAGCAACAGTTTGCAGTGCAGAAGGAATATTTATCCACCAATGTTTTGATAGTCTTTCTATTTCTTTCTGTTTGCTTCCACTGAGGGATAATATTATTCAGAGGTTAGAAACGGAGGTTTGGAGGTGGCCGTGGGATGCTGGTGTCTAATCCTCATTCTGCCCTTGCTATGTGATTCTAGCTGACTCGTTAACCCCACCACGCATCAGGGATTGGGCACTGTTGTGCTAGGAGCTGCACACCCCTAAACCAGAGAGAGTACTTGAGCCAAAGGGTTTGTACACACATTTGGGCAACCAAAGACCACAAAGAATCAAAGATGCTGTTTGGGGTCAAACTCAAGGTCCCTTCAAGCACCTCCTCTCTATCAGTGGGTACATTGAACATGGTATTTACAGGGCGCTCCCTCTCCTGCTGCAACCCTCCAGCTTCCATGGCTTTGCTGCTCAGGGGCCTCTTTGACCCAGAAAAGGTATTTTGTGTTTAAAAGCAAGAGATAGGCTGTGAATTTAAATTCTGTGGCATCTTTTCTTTTGCAGTTGGCATGCCTTATTCCTGTTTAGTTTAGCTCGCTTTCAAGCAGATTAAACTAAACTGGTACACAGCACTCTTATTATAGAATAAGTGCTCACAGAGAGTGCTATTCAGGAATAATTATTCTGATTTAAACATTTCTGAATAATTCTATGCAAAGGCAAGTTCTGAACAGAGAGTCAGCGGGTTGATGTGGCATACAGATGGGGGAGCACAAGGAGCTGTAATACAGTGTATGAGTATTTGTGCTGGAGTCCCTGTTTTAAATGTTAACACATCCAGTCAGGAACAGAAACGCACCGGGTGATCAATATGTCCTATGAAAACTAACGTGATCGTGGTGAATTCTGACCATTAAATACGCCCAGCTAACTCCGCCTGAATGAGACACATAGCAGAGCTTACTCCCCCAAATAATTTAGCAAATAGGTTTGAATAATGAAAGCAATCCAGAAAAATCACCATCTGCTTATGGACAATTTGCAAACAGAAAAAAGTAGCAGCATTCTTTTAATAAATGATCTGTTATGAATTATTCACACAGCTTTAATTAACATTAGGATTCCTAATCTCTCCAGACACCTCGAGTGCAATGATACTTTATGATTCCTCTGCATTTTCCTTCCAAGACCGTCTGACCACTCTCCAGACATTCGGGAGGCAAACCCCACAGCCCTCCTTTGAAGGAGACCGTGTTTTCATTTGGCAGGAGGTGAAATGGAGACAACATCTAATAATGTGTTGTTCTGCAACTTTCACTCATTTATATCAACGTGCATGTCAGCTTCTGCCCTTTTCATTTACAATCGTTTTGGGTCTTGTTTTAACACTGATGCAAAAGAACCCTGCAGGTGAGTGAAAGTGGTGATTTAGAGTATGCTCGAGTATCACAGGGACACAAGATTTGTCCTTTGTATCTCATTTGGTAGTGGATTGCTTTAGCTTTAACTGCAGAATAATCACTGTAATGTCTAAGGTCCAAATTTTCAAAGGTATTTTGGTACTGGAGAACGCAAAATAGGTGCCTAAATTGCCATGGCAATATAAGTCACTAATACAGTTGGAAATAAATTCAGGGGGAAATAGAATATTCCAAATTTTTATGGATACAACACAAGTGTATCTACTTACATCCTTTTTACCAGCACTTTACTACAAATGCTGAAGTCTTGATTAGTGACAAATTGTCTCTTTTCACAACTCTTTTACTAAAGCAATGGTACCTTTTCAGCAACAGTATTCCCAACAATGGAAGCCGCACATTTGTGGTCAGGAATTATGCAGTATAATGAGATATGAGTCAGCATTACTCGCTTATTATGGTAGGGGGATGGCTCCTACATTGCTATTTGAGCAGAGTAGATTTACACCATGGTGAAACCCTAATGTGTAGAGAACACTAATGTTAAAATCAGCCTTAATTCTAGCTTTATGGAAATTAAATGTTAGGGTTTTTCATTACAGACAAGTTGGGCTAAAAATGAATCTTCATTAACAGAATGCTGTGATACACGCTTACATCTTCCTTGTTGGCCAGAATGTACTATCTCCAAATTTAGCTTAACAATTTCATATGGCATTTTCCTGCTCACTCCTCCTCCTTCACGGTTTAAGAATAGGAATAGCTCTTACGGCTGAAGGACAGAAGTTGTTTTTCATGAAAGTATCACAGTTTAGAAAAACAACCCAATTCATCTATTCTCCCTACGTGTCATTAAACACACCCAGCATGCAGCATCTTGGATGCCTCGCAGGTGACATCCTCAGCCATCCTCAGAGTCAAGTTTGCTGCTTCCCTCATCTCTCAGACTCCTACCTCCCCAGCACTTCCATGTTGCCTTCTCATTTCCAAACCAAACACATCTTTATTAACCTCTGGCTTTCCTGAGTAAATCCTGAAGTTCCCTCAGGAAATAAAAATCAAAGCCTTGCCATACTTCAAGAAATACTTGCAACTGGTAAAAAGGAAGGTGCAATCTTGGTTTTGTAGCTCAAGGATAGAGGGTCAGAAAACTTTATGACCTAGGTGCGTACCAAGCCACGGTGTATCTGAGGTAACAGCCTGGTGTCTAACGGTGAGTGTTACAGCCTTATAATACAAGGCTGCCTGACAGGGAAGTTGAGATGATAAGTTCTGCAAGGTAGGATGGAGCCTGAAGGTTATGATTTGTAACTATCAAAGACCTATCCAAGTAATACTTTATTTGGAAACAATATTTTTTTACCTCTTGGCAAATCTGGGACTCTATCCATGCTGGGGACCTTGAGCACAGTTGTGATGTGAGCCAAATGATCGGTACTAATTAAGTAACAAAAGCTTCCCCAGAAGAGGCCGCATTTAAAAACCAAAACAGTTCAGGCATAAGCCTTTTCCCCTTGGGCTACCAAGGCAGACGTCACCAGGAGATTGCATTCCAGCCTTACCTGGAAATTGTAACTCTATAGAATAACTCTCCCTCCAGACTCATAAAAAAGTAAGAGGGCAGAATGTAGCTGTCAAAGACGGTAACTATTTCACGTTGTTGTCATCTTTGTGGATATTTGGTACTGTGTATGAAACGGGGCAAGGGACTAGCTGTGTGGCCGCTGCTGCTTTTACATCTTGCTGAGATTTTGAGCAGGGGAATGAGGAGAGCCTCCATTTCCTCATCTGTAAAACACTGGAGTAGTGCACACAGCGATCGTCACAAGGAAGGCAGAGGGTGAGTTCAACATCTTAATGTTAGTACTCACCAGCATTGCTAGCTGGGCAAGCCTTTATAGCCTGGGCCATAGGACTCGGCTCAATGCACACATGCAGATGCCTTTTTATAGCACTGGAGTCACTCTCACTATCTCCCCATTTTTCTGGGATCTTCCAGTAACCCAATGCTGGGAGAAGCTGCTGTCTCTGCTACCACGCTGCCTCACTCGGCACCTCGACAGGGATGCTCCAGCTGACAGAAGCTGGGGCTGGGCAGTGCTGTCTCCCGCCCCATCCTCAGGACTGGCACCTGGAACAACTGAGACGAATGGCCCGGCCAAAACGGTGCCCGGTGAGGGAGGACTCCCCCGGTGCAGCGTTCCTCTAATCCCTGCACTCAGATCCGAACAAGACCTCATGTCCCTGCTGCTCAGCTGCTGCTCGGTGTGATGCAGTGGCATGGTCCCAGCATTTCCACATCCTTCTGCCTGTAGCTGTGATCTGACTTGCAAGCAAAGAAGAAATCTCCCCTGGCTTACCCTCCCCAGCTTCTTTGCTCTGTGTACAGTGAGCAGGTCCCGGTGGCATTTGAGTTGCCTGGCTGAGTCCTGTTTGAGTCTGTTCTCCTTGCTGAACTGCCGTGGTACATCAGGATTGAACTACAGTCTCTGCTGCACCATAAAACCTTTAGCTCTTTAGCACCAGTTGAGAGGCAATACCACTTTCAGCCTCATCAGGCTGAAATGTTCAAATGTTTTACAAATGTTCACTGACCATAACTGTCCCCATTGCCTCTTTTCCCTGCTCTCACTCGCTGCATCCAGCCAGCATCGTACTCTGAGGACAAGTGATGCTAAGAAGGTGGTTTTTTTTTTAAAAAAAAAAAAAAGAAAATAGACAACAGTCCATAAATCTGGTTCTCCTGCCTGATCATTGCTTCTCTCCATCTCCCTCTGGCATTGTCGGAAAGTGGCTCTTGGAACAACCTCTTAAAAATGTATCGGCAAGAAGAAGGGAAATTGTTCTCGGTGACAACAATACCGTACACATATTTGTATATTTATTCTGAAGATCAAATTGATAACAACAGGTCCCTTCATGCCTGCTGATTTATCTGCTGAACAGGTATCTATGCCGTATGCACTGCATGGCTATAACTGTCATGGCTGATATAGGGATAAGATGAATAACCTCTACAGATTTCAGGTACAAGTAGGAAAATGTAATCATAACTCACTTTAGAACCAAGTGATACATATTTATACTTTTCCTATCGCAGGCTAGCAAGCCTTTCCCTTTTATTTTGCATTCATGGACCTGTGATGCACATCAATCTTTTTTTCAGTTTGTTAATATTGTTGTCACTCAACTGAAATTTATCGTCACATGACTTATGATTGGGAGACAGTTTAATCTGAGGAACATTCTCTTAATTTACCGCATTCAGATTTCCTCTCCTGGCTTGAGTCTGCATGGCAAAGAGCGATACTTTGCTTGGTTCAAACCTATTCTGCTTTTTTCCTCCCAAACTGAAAGCAGTAAGTCTCATAACTATTTATAAACTGAATGAGAACAGGAGTCAAAATAAGGAAATAAAATAGATATAAACTCTTACTCGGGCCCACAGGATTTAATCGATGGGCTCAAATGCCCGTGGCTAATTTCTCTTGGGAGACATGGCCTTGAAGGACCCTCTTTGGATCATGGTTGTCTTCCCCACGGCAAAAAGAGGAGAAACGATGAAGTGCAGCAGCCCTGTGCAAAGGCAGCCAGAAAACCAGCTTTGCTTGCTTTGGGCAATTTTTTAGGGCTTTAAAGGCCTCTTGCACTTCTCATCTCACCACACTTTCTCTGGATATTATGCCACGAGCCAAAAAAGGAGTAGGACTGCCTTCTGGAGGGCTGTGGATGGGGTTGCGGCTCTGTCACTGTGGCTGAGCTGACGGGTTTGGGCTCTCTGCACCTATGTGTGGTTGGGGACGAGCAGGGCCAGCTCTGCTGGGCAGGATGAGGCCATTTCTCCTGTGCCAGCCCCAGCTCCTGCAGCTCACACCAGGGGAAGGGTAGACCTGGCCGTTGCAGAAAAGTCTGCGCTGTCAAAGTTCACTGAGGGGAGAATTTAACTTTTCTTTCTTTCAATCTTTTTTTAGAGATCATAAATATTTATGAAGAGCCTGTCAGTCATTTTTAGGGTTTCTGACTGAGTGTGTCACAAGAGAAGGGCTTTTATGAGGATTTATAGTAAATTGCAGTAAATTGTATTCCTGTCAGGGAGCACAGAGGAGTTACAGGATGCCAGGGGAAAGCAAGCAACCTCCACAGTATGGCAAGGATGCTATAGGTGAACCTGTCCCTGCCCCAGGGGTCATCATGAAGCCTGTGCACTTCTCAGGTGTCACTTCAGTCCTCAAACTTCAGGAAGGCACGGTCAGGAGCAACTCCCTCTTCTTGGGCAGAAATCACAGCAAACCGTCCTAACCTAGCAAGTCAGTCGCTTTACGTGATTTTTCCATGGCAAGATACTACCTCTACACAACACTGCAATGCACACTGATACCAGATATTATATCCAACTCTAATACTCCTTTACCTGCATCCCAACAGGAAAACAGTCCTGAATTCTCACATCAGCAGGATTTTGGGACTTTAAAGGATGTAAAATTGGGCCTGAGACATCAATACAACAGCAAGCATTAAAGAGACGTTTTTTCCTGCAATAAAGCAAATCAAGACAAAACCAGAGCAAGTTACATCAATACATTATTGCGACTATCTATGGTAAAGAGCAAGCAGGAGACAGAGGCTGCTATAACCCTATGCTTCACCAAACCATACTGCGACATGCTTGTCACACAGAAATCCTTTGTCCTCAAAAAAGAAAGGTTTTAACAATAATTTCTCAAAAGCTACACCCAGCATAGCCCTTGCACCAAACCTATTCTCCCATCACACTGTCACTTCCAGAAAACAAAAGCAGGATAGCAACATAATTTGCCCCTCGTACTGTAACCAAAGACCCTCTCCCCCGAGGTACATTGCAGTTAAACTAAAGTATAAACTACTTTTTCTCCCTGTCTCTCAGTGCCTCAATCCTAGCAACTTTAAAACAAATGAAAAAGTACAACATTTTTTCAACCTGCCACAGTTTCATCTGATTTTGCTGCTCATCATTAGGACTACAAAAGATTAAGGGAAAAACTGATGGCACCCCAACACTGAAGCAAAGCCTCCATGGATCACAGCACATTAACCTGAAAGCGCTTGATTGCATTATCCTACCAGCTCCAGAGCCACGCTATTATTCTTTGGCTGATTCCATCACTTTGTATTTTGCTCATTAAAGTGGGGGAAAAGAATGTCAAGATCACATTTTGCCCAACAAGAAAGAAGTGTGAAGATGGCAAGTGCTTTTGCATTAATTGAATCAAGGATGACAGTGTGAACAACTCTGAGCCCCATAAATCTAGACAGGCTCTTGTCAGATAAAGTATCAATATGCTTTATCAAACTTTGTCCATAGATTTATAGAGTGCTCAGACCACAGATCTGTAGTTCCTCAATGTAATCACTTCAGCATTTTTCTAGCTATGCTACCAACCTCCACGTGAAATAATGGAATTTATTGACAGAGAAGCAGGCACTGCAATTTTGCTGTTGTTTAGAAAAATTGCCCATCAATGAGGTGTCGGTGGAGAAAGACAAAAGATATTACAGTAAGATGACTATCTCCTGACTCCT
>NW_009618090.1:0-36805 GCF_000690535.1 Cariama cristata | reverse complement strand
GGGAGGAGGAGCCATTAGCCTCCATGGAGGGAAAGGGGTGGCCACTCTTCCAGAGAACTGCTCTGGTTTTTACTTACAAATTGTACTGCTCCAAGACAAAAAAAATGTATAAAATCAAACCCCAAAACCTAGACTTGTTCCAGTTTGCTGAATTAATTCATTCGCAGTCAGAAGTATCGGTTGTGTCAGTGTTGTTTTGGTTAAGTTGCCACAATATTTAACCTCCTAATAATATAGGTCTGTCTTTGCACAATTCCTGTTCACATTTCACTGTCTATTAAAATGTGTAACTGCCACTGATTGTATTACATAAATGTGTATTATTCTTCCTCTCAACATGAGGGGATACAGAGTGTGTGAGTTTAGGAAAGACTGTTGAAATAACACTGAAGAGAATACCTGGTTTTGCACTGCTATAAATCCCCTGACTTCTTGTTTGGTTTCAGGAAGGAAATAGAAGAATCTTGCCAGGAATTCTTAACAAAACAGGGTTTACGTTTACTGCAGGGAGTGGGAATGCATGTTCACGTGGACATCAATTTATAATGCACTGTGTGTTTTGAAGCATCCTTTTCAGAGAAGGCTGCATGAGCTGGCGTGTGGTCTAATGCTTTGAGAGCAGGACTTCTGGGTCTTGCTGTGATAAAAGGGACTGCAGTATGGGACTGCGAGTGTTTCTCCAATTGGCTTCAGATCACTTGGTTTCAACAATTAGTATGACCTCCCTCTGTATTGACTGTTCTCTTAGAGTGCTCAAACTATCTTAAAATCTTTCCTTAAAAATTTTCTATTTTCCACCTGCCAACACCTGGAAATATTTTATGATTGAATGATGGTTACAGCCTAAGCCAGATGATGACAACCCCCCCACACCCCCGAACACACCTATGCTTCTCTTGAAAAGTCCTAATCATGTCATCAGCAGATAATGATGCAACTTGTCTCCCACTGGGTTCTATTAATCCTGCTTCCCCCAGCATACTTTGATGCCTACTAGTGCTCCAACTGTTATCGCGAGGGGCTCAAACAGATCCGAGCACTGCAGGCTCTGCTGCTATACGAACCTCTTGGAACTCCAGACAAGAATCCTGCTCCTTTATTTCCAAAAATACAGAGTGGATGCACATGAACTGAAAGGCACACCCGGTAAGTAGACACATCTTGTCCCTCATTCTCCCTTGACATTGACTGCAAGACAGTGTCACTTGCTTATTAAATGCCAGTTCATTCTGGTACCAAAGCACTTTGTGGGAGACACAGAGGTGGGACTGAGTTCACCTCTTCTGTGCTACAGTAGCTCAGGCCCCAAATGAAATCAGGGCTCTGTTGCTCTAGGCAAGATATACATGCTTAGAAATACTGCCTGGCCTCAAGCACACGCTGTTCAAGCAAATGAAGGAAAGGTGGAAGGGGAAACAGAAATCCTCAAGAATGAAGTGACTTGCCTCAGGCTGCAGAGAAGGTCAGTGGCAGAGGCAGAGCCCAAGGAGCTTTCTAAATGCTATTCCTGCTACCAGGGACCTCGACCTAAGAGATAATCAAGAATGAAGTATAAGCAGTCTCAAGCCTGTGTCTCTGGGCTAGGATGAATTCCTTACTTTGATGTGACATTTTAAATTGCGCAAAACTCCTGGCCTTCTCACTGTGCCTCGGTGACCCTTAGGGGACAAAGGGGGATATGCAGTAAAGGGCGGCCCAAGCAATGGAGACAGGCTGAGAAATAAAACACCAGAACAAAGCATCATGCTTTCCTAGAATCAGCAAAAAACCCAAATTCCAGCCCAGCCACACGCAAGACTTTCAGTCACAGACAATAAATAGTGACAAGGACCATTGCATAACGCTGTCATGTAGCGGGACAGGTACATAACACAGAGGGGACTCATTTCAGGTAGAAAGCTCCTGTTGAAAGAGAATAACTGGCTTGTAACATACCCCTGCTACCTGAACATTTCCCAGTTGTGAGGCCATTTGGAAGCATGCCCTTCAAATCTTATCCTGGCACCATAGGATGTCGTGCTTAAAAAGACGTTGTGCAGCTAGGGATGGGAATGCTGCTCGACATCTCACAAGAAAAGCCTGTTCTCACAAGATTTCTAGTCAAACTAAATAAACCCAGCGTTCAGAGAACTTACACACAATCAGACTCCCTGTATGTAAGGACAAGGCACATCCTACATCCCGCCTGAAGCCGATTCGGAGGTAGCATCCTCTTGTGACCCTACCGTGCTGGGCTGCCATGCCCTAGTTCTGCCCTAAGGAGATGGACAGACCCTCACCAGCAGTTAAATTTGAATAATTAAAAATAGTTTTGGACCTTCTCAGGTGAGGTGTGATATCTGACTGTACAAGCACTCTCTTTGTGTCCCTGCACGGCGCTGGTGAACAGTCCCATGGACAGCCACCACCCTTGCAGCGAAGCAGCAGCAGCATCTGGCTGCAAAACCAGCAACACCTTAAACACACTCAACCAATGCCTTGTGATAGTCTGGCTGCACCATAGTTTCCAGAGTGCTCCTTTAAAGCAACATTTTTGTCTCTGATTACTATTAGTCAACTTATTCTCCTGCCTCAGTATCACCTGTAAACCCCAAGGAGGGAAGACACGTTGCGAGTCCCAGTGGGCTCTCAGCTCGACCCTGCAGGCGGTACAACGGCCCGAGGCAGCTGTCCTGACAAGAGCCCTGAGTGACAGCATGTTCGACAGCTCAGAAGTTATTTGGACACACTACCTGTGCTTTCCCCACTCTGATAATTCTGGTTCCTTTTGCCTGACCCAGCAGCACAATAAGCCAAATCTGCTGTGCCCAGGCTTGAAAAAAAAAAATTGGCAGCAAATGGTTGCAAGTGTAGTTGAGTTATAATGTGACTCGCTATTCCTGCTAAACCAACGTGTGCTTGACTACTAGAGAAAACGCATTTGCTTCATCTCACCTCCATCTGGCCATAGAGGACCAAAGACCTATTTCTACGTCTGCATCTCCTATGACCTTGCTGAGTGGCACTGTGTAACTTTAGTGTAATTTTGTCTCTCTTTTTCCCCATCTGTAAAGACAGTGCTGGTGATGCTGACACGTGTAATGCCACACTGTGCGGTCTACAAATGAAATATAGTCATGATGTTGTTTAGCAAATGAAACAAGGACGGAAGATGTATGCTGGGGAGAAGCACAGAGAGAAACATCATAGAACAAATTAACAAAGGCCTGACACGGCAATGAGGTGTCGAGAGTTCGTTACCAGCTAGGAGATTGCAATATGGTTCCAGACAGCGGTGCGTTAATGCCGCTTTTTCTTGGTTTCCGAGGTCTGTATTATCCTTGTCAAAGAAACTATAGACATAGCTGCTACCCCTGTGGACAGTTGCAATAAGGAAACCAAGTCCCAAGAAAAAGAGGAGCGAATTCTGACACATTGCTAGCCCAGGACAGCATGAAAACTAAAAGGTGGACAAGTATCAAAGGAGAAACTGTGCTGCATATCTTTATTTGATTGAAGTTCCTTAAAATAAGGAATAGCCAACTCATGTCCTTTCATTAGTCCAAAACTCACTAAACAAATAAATTAATGGGATGAGGTTGTGCAATATGAGTTAATTTCTTGATTTAGCTACAGCATATAACTGCTTCTCACACTTAATGGGTTTAAAATGCAGTATCCAAAATACATATTGCAAAGAGATATTACAGAATGTGAGCAGTGCTTCCAGGCACACGCACAAATGCACTCAAACATGCAGTAGCTTCCTTCTGCTTTGTCATGACCCTGAATTAATTCTTACATTAACTGTGCACTTCTTTATAACTAGTCTAGGCTTTTAGAAGATTTACACCTAGCTGACTGGGGCTTATTATGTGCTTCCTAACCCTTCTCTATGCCTGAAATTACCATCTGAGTCTGTCCATCACTGTGCCCAGAGAATTGCAAATATCCAGAACGCCTCTTGCCTGGCTCTGTTTCAGCACAAATTGGGGTTAAACATGATCCAAACAAAACAAGAATGGTGCAGAGGTCACTGGTGGTGACGGTACAGAGAGGTTTGCTTTGGAAGACAGTTGATGCTGGAACGCTATCCAAAAGCTAAGGTCCCTTTCAACTTAATTTGTAGGTTTGTAACAGGAAAGATGAGTTGTTAATTCACCCTTGACAGCTTTATTCAACAATCAATGTATAGTCCTTGGAAATTAAATAACGAGGATCAGTGATGTCTCGTATTTATTTTTAAGGGTATGAAAGGACATTCACCATCATGTAGTAGAGAAGCAGAGTGATTTCTATAATCAGAGGCATGAGTAGAAACAACTTGATGCCCTGATGGAGTAGGAAGCCCCCAGAGCTCGACTGGGATAATATCTCTCGTCTAACAAAGAAAACAGGCAGCTCTGCAGGACAGCTGTGATAGGTATCTCTGAGCTGAACTTTGCTGGAAAGTAGCTGTACAATGATGATCAAAAATGTAGTATTAACAGATTGGCCAGTGAAAAGCCCTGGGCCTCCTCTCACGGAGGTTCTAGATCAATATGGTATTTGCAGACTAGTATGTAAACTGGTGGCTGTAAAAGGAAAATCAGGCAGGGTGCTCTGAGCTCTCCATGTGGTCTGATCTCTGGTGTGATATAACCTTCTCTGAGCCTAACACAGCTCCTCTAACCCCCTTGACTAGGTCAAATGAATATGAGAACATCTTCTGACAAGATCATTCCCCTTCTCCTGTATTAAGGGGTTCTGGGAAAAATTTTATCTTGTCACCAATTAACCATCCAAAGCTGGAGAATAAAAATGTAGTGACATTTTCTTTGTCTATGAGGCTCTGTTTTGCCACTACGTGCAATGCATATCTCTGATATTCTTGAGTGAAATAACAGGCTTATGTTATTTGTTTTAATGTCCACGACATTATGGCATTGTAGATGAAACAGCCACATATACCAGCGAGAAGGCTCAGGAGAAAGAGTTTGTGAGGTGGGGAAGGCAGGCTGATAATCTCAACTGAAGAGGGGGAACAGAGGTAAAATTCAGAAGGGCAAGTTGCAAATTAACCAATATTAAAAAAGGGAGGTTAATTAGTGAAAGTTAGACTGACCTTTTCATCCTAAGTCGCAAGGTGTTCTTAGTGTCATGCTACCTTACACAGTGCACTTCAAGTAGACTCGATCTCCTGATCAATAGAGACATGGATTAAAGCAGAGCTATTTCCATTAAAGAAAAAAAAGAAGGAAAAAGGACACGACTCTCAGGGGGATTGGACGGCTCAGGGGTCTGTTAATAGGATAGAGCATTGTTCACATTTGAAGGTCTCTGGTCTGATTACAGACCAGGTCAATAGGGAGAATGAAAGCCATTGCGTTTAATGGCTGGTTAGTGATGGATGTGAAATGAATTGACGGTCTCAATCCAGTTCAGAGCAGCCTTCATGAAAATACCTGAACCCGTCTTGCATTTTTTTAAATAGAAATGCAGACATCTGAAGAAGGAAAAAAACTGAGATTAAAGTACCCAACTGGGGCATCTTTTGTCTGTTCCCACCTCTGCTCTGCAATTTCTGCCAGCCCCAGCAAATCACCTGGTTGCTCACACTCTCAGTTCTCTATGTAAAACAGAGATGACATTTGACTGCCTTTTATTAAGACATAAAGCTTAACACCTTAACGTTGAGGCCAGGATATGGCAGGCTTGGGTACCCCATATGTCCCAAAGGGGATCCATGTCTCACGTGCCCCTCTGCCTTCAGAGATCACCCCTTTCCCTGGAGGTCAGGCAGCAGAAGGGTGTTCCTAGAACGATGCTTCAGAAAGCCTTAACCCTCAAGGCCATCAATCAGTCACCTTTCTCAAGCACTAAATTCATTTGAGGGAGGGAAAAATAAAAAGTAGAGCAAAGAACAAACTAGATTTCATAATATGGAAAGACTGTGAGTGGAAGTCTGCCTTTGAAGCGCCTACACGAGAATCTAATCAAGGCATTTACTATAAACAGAGAAAAATCAATCACAGAACATTTTTAACATTTAAAACATGTCTCTGTTTGGACAGCTGAGACATCCCATTACTGTGAATGACACTGCCAGATCAAGGGTCTACACAATTTGAGAGAGCTGTAAATCATCCCCAGACCTTCGGGCACACAAACATTTACAGAATTGCTTTAAATTATTTGTAAATAATGGGCCAAATTCATCCCTGGGCACAGAGTGGCTATCTGCTGTTGGCTTCCATGGCAAGTGCATTGCCTTACAGAATCACAGAATCTGCGATTACCCCAAGGCTGAGCTGAACGGGCGGATACGTGGGGCCAGGTACTGGTGTGGTGCAGGGGGAGTTTGAAGATGACACCTGCCTTAGACCCTGCACACCCCTCAGCAGAGCACAAACTGGTGGGCAGCGGGAGTTTATACAAATACACGTACGAAAGACACAGGTGTAAATGCAAGTAAGGGCACGGAGCAGCTTTTGTGTATTTTTACATCCTTGTGAGACACTTATCTTGTCCAAAGCTTTGATGAGCCAAATGCAAAGATAACAGAGCAGGGAATAATTTACAGGCTGATAAATGAGGGTGAGTGTGAGGGCATATAAGAGTTGGATCACACTAACATGGGTGGCCTCTTCATTCACTGAATGCCAACCTACAGTCATGCTGGAAGCAGCTGGTGCCTCCTGTGCTCCTTAGTAGCTGGTCGACATGGTTTAAATGATCACAATCACAGAAAAAAAAAAACAACCCCAAACACTAGGTCTTGGATAATGCTGCTCTCACAGCACTTTCTCTGCAAGGTCAGTGTCATTAACTGAGTTTCACAAGTGGGACATGGCAAGATTATGTGCCTTGAACAGTATCATCTGGCAGGACATACGGGGAGCAAATCCAGGTCTCCTGAATACTCTGCTGATTGGGTCATCCTCCCTGGTGCTCTTCTGGAATAAAAGCATTAATTGCAGGCTAAATTACCTCCTCCTTCAGGTGAGAGGGTCAGGATCTCAGGAGCTACCTACTCAGCTGATGCAGAAAAAAAAAGTCAATGGCAGTGTGCTCTGCAAGAAGGGATGCACCAGCACCGAGGACCTTGGTCTCAGATCTCCAAGGCGAGAGGAAAAGGGAAAAAAAAAAAAAAAGGCTGGGCTTAGTAAGAGCTGGGACCTGAGGGAAAGCCTATACTTTCTGAAGACACAGTTTGTGTGACACCTAAAGACACTCAACGGGAGCCAAGGGTGAGACTCCACAGCCTGGCCCTCACATCCTTGACCATATCTTGATGTTTCAAATGAGAGATTTTAATGACAGTGTGTTATAATGTGAGCCAGGCCAGGATCAATGGGGTTACCGGTACATCAGAGCGGTATTAGGGAAGGAGCCCTCCTGCTCAGCTCATTAGTGGAAGTCGGTCTCTCCAGACTCGACGAGAGTCACACAAGCAGTAAGTTAATGGGCTGCTGTTACTCCTGCCTCTCATGTCCAGGTCTGTTACTCTCAACGGGAGCTGTGTTAAGGAAAGCCCTATTAAAGAGGATTTTAATAAAGGGCTGATTTGTAAACACATGTGACCCCGGCCTTATTTGTAACATCAGGAATACGTGCTCTCTAGGCTCTTGCCTGTCTGCTAAACTTTAAAAAGGCCATTTGCTGTGATACGTTACCCTCAGAAATCTCCATGGATTTTCCTGTAACATTTCCTACAGACTTCCTGTTGAAACTAAATGGAACTATCCATGTTGGATTACTTTATAAAGTCTCCCTAGAATTTCCTGCCGATGCTTTATAGTCCATACTTGCCAGCAGAAAGGAGAACAAAGAATTCCTGTTCCCCCTCTGTTTTCCTATGGTTGCTGCCAAAGATGGAGGCAGTTTTCCCTCTGTGGGAAGACTGTGGAGTTTCTCTGACTCAGAGACATCTCAGAACATCTGTAAAGAGCATTTGTTGGTTTGTATTTGCACATTTGGAAAAGCAAACTCCAGAATGGATATTAAATAATGAAAAGTTTTTTTTTTTTTCTTTTTTATTTTGTACAAATATTAAAGGGCCATATTCTAGCCTGAGTGACATCCCAAGCAATCCGATTGGACCTCCAGGAGATTGCATTGAGGAGGTATAAACCAGCAGAGAATTTGGCCCACTGTATTTACCTTTTGGTTGAAATCGATACAAATATCAAATCTCTCTTTTTTTTTTTTCCTCAAGTGCAGAGGCTAAACCCCACATGATAAACTAAACACATACACCTGGCACTGAAAAATCCAGAACTTGAAACACTGATAGGTGGCCCCATTCCACTGTCGAAAAGCCCTCTCCACACCAAAATATTAGCTTAGCATAGTATCCTAAGTTGAAAAAACTAGGATTACACAGGCCAGAGGAAAAAAAAGGCCTTCGAATCAGTCTCTCCTGTGACAGCAAGCAGAGGGATAACCTGCACTGGTACTGTATGGGCTGCTCCTGTCTGTTGGGCAGGTGAAGAATTCTTCCTTATAGCAACATTGTCCGTGTTATTTAAGGACTAACTTACTTGGCAATAGGCTGTCTGAACACTAACACATAAAATGCAATCCACAGTATCTCAGCTTTTGGTCCAAAGAAATTCTGATGGACACTCAAAATTAGCATTAGGTTCATTTGGGAATTTATCAATAAAGCAGAAAGGATATGTGCCTTTCCGTGGTTCCAAAAGAGAAATATGACATTATCACTGGCTAAACCTTTGGGAGGCTGCAGCACTGTTGCTTTTTCTGCACCTACTACAGTCAGTTGGGGCTAAAAGCCTGAAAGTCATGGATCGATGTTTCATATGTCCAAAAGTTTCACTAGTGGGTGCCAGGCTGCATGGCTCTGGGAGATGCTCCCAACAGCACAGACGTGGCTCCTAGGGTGGACAAACCACTCTACTGTTGTAGCTATGTAGTGCTTTCTCCCCAAGCCCTTTCATTCTCACTGTGCCTGTGCCTAGCACAAATATAGTGATGGAGGAGAAAGACAGCAATGTGCCAGGACAGCTCACCCCACCTTGAATTCACTCCCTTCTTTCCTAGCAAGGTCACCAGCACCTTCCCTACTAGGCTGCTAATGTGCACCCACCGCTGACCAGAGCGGGAGCCTTTGGGGGAGGTGGGAAGCGGCACTGCTGCTGGAGCCGTGCACGGGGCCAGGGATGCAGCTGGGCTCCCTTAGCCAGGCACTAAATCTTACAGCGATGGCAGCCTGCTTCCAGCCATGCTCCTTCACAGGGATTCCCCTGAAGGAAGAGCTACGTGCCTGCAAATTGCTGGATGTACATGCAAGAGCAGAGTTAATATGCTTTGCATGCTCAGTAAATCTAGAGTTCTCTGAGAGAGCTAGGCAGGCAGCATATATATGGTTTTCAGGGAGAAATTGCCCTTTTCGGACTCTATCCGTAAGCAAATGGCTCTCCCTGCAATAAAGGCTGGGCTCCTCTGATTTATGGTAAAGATGCATCTTAGTTATAAAGCTTCAGCTCAGAGTTCTAACAATCAGAGAACACTGCAGTTATTTTTAATTTGTGCCTAGGGAAATGTTTTGTGGGGAAGAAAAAAAAAAGAAAATAGAAAATAAATATTTTTTAAAGAAATCCTCCTGTTGCAGTAATGGTGAAAAACAAACACGGCTCAGTTCTGTCCAGGGAAACTGTGCCATGTGTTTCTTGCCACAGGGGATTGGGCTGTCAATGCACGGCTTGATAAGTTTGTTAGTATTAGCGTTACACACATTTACGCTGATGGAAAAATCTTACTTGCCCTTGTGCAAGAATCTATGCTGCAGATGACCTTATTGAATTTCCAAATATGTGGGAAACAGCCATTCCTGCAGGCTGCTGGTTTCAGCCTGGTGGAGGAACAGTCATCAGAGCTAGATCAGCGTACATGAACCAGCACAGCTCAGTTGAAGTCAAGAGATGGATGCTACTGCAAACAAGCATCTTGCTTCATTTACAAAGCCAGCAAGCCGGCCCTTTCTGTTCACACAATCTGAACGGCATATGCTTCAAGAAATGACAAAATGTAGATTAGTCTAACTACTTCCCTTTAAGAACATCAGCACAGACCGTGTTAGGTCTGTGCAGTCCTTACGGTGGACCCATGGACACACCATAGAATCGGTGGAAGTGAAGGTCAGTGGCGGGTGATGCTTCTTTCGTGGGTGATGTGGGAAAAGGCATCATTTACAGCAGAGCCTCTAAACAGATGGTTGGCAATAGGGTATAAAGTGACTTGGAGTGTTCACAAAGGGAAGTGGGATCATATGGAAAAGCTGTAATCATTATTAATTATCTATTACCAGATTAGAGGTACATTAGTGACCTGCACCACTTATCCAGTGCACTAAACCATGCAAAGGTTCTCATAACATAATAAGGTTAAAACAATAATGAAACGGTACAAGAACACGACACACCATAGCACAGCACCGTGGCCTTAGTCAGGTTCCTGGAAGAGCACTTCAGCTGAATAGCACAAGTTCCTGTGGAGGTGAATGAGGTTACGTTATGGAGATGGAGAGTGGCTACCATACAAATAATTACTCGCAAACATACCTAGCATTTTCCTTAGGTGATACTCAGGGTTATGTGAATAAAACTGGAGCTAATCAAACTCCTCTGAATGCTCCCATTAATTTCTGTGGCTGAACTCAAGCTGCAGAACTTGTTAAAGCAGGAGGTCATTAAAACAGATAGTGAGGAAGGACAAAATGAGAGGGACTGGCCCTTGATCAAATCTTGATCCCTACAGTGCCTTAAAAGGGTTTTTGTTTCTGTGTCCCTTGGTAAGGATTTGCTGACAAGGTCTAACCATTAAGGCTAAGTTACACAGTGCAGGTTTGCAGCTATAGGATGCAAGCCTGGCCATCAGGCCCATGGCTCAGCTAAGGCTACCTCTGGGCTTGTGTTTTCCCTCCTTAGGAAATGCCACCTTCCCCTTCCTCTGCACTGCTCGGAAGGAAGCTTTCAAGCAACTATCTAAGCATTTTGTTATTAGCACTGTTGGGCTTCTGCCCAGAAAACCCCATCATCACCCAGGAGCCTGTTTTGTGGTGTAGCTACACACAAAAAAGCTCAGTTCTTCCTCTGAAGAGCCAACGGTCACAGTGGAGCATCTCCACCGAGGTCTCCTTGTGTGCCTGAATTGCATCCCTGGTGTTGTCCTGTCCTTGGAGCTGAGGTGGGTGAACTGGGAAGTCCCAGATCTGTTTGAAAACAGGACAGACTGCAATCCCTGACACATTAATGAACCTCTCTAATGAGATCTCCTAGTGACCAAAAGAAATAACCCCCCTGCACACAACTTCTCTTTCTGACACATGCAGATACGATGTGCACAGTCATAGGTGTCCAGGGGAGAAAGCATTTCCAAAAAGATCATTTATAACCCCAGACAGTTGGCACCAGCTGCATGTCAAAAGGCAGTTTGGTCTTAGCCAAAGATTATGATGCCATTGGGGGAAAAAGATACTTTTTTCTTTTTTTGAAGTCTTAACCTTGTCTCAAGTCAAAATTAAAAAAAAAAGAAAATCAATAAATCTTAAATTGTATTCAGCTGGGACAGATGGCAAAGATATTAAATATTTTGGCATTTGACCAAGTGCACATTTAATGCAAAAATTGATGTCAGTGAAATAACCTTTTCTCCTTTTAAAAACCCTCTCCAAGTTGATTATTATCCACCAAAAAAAAAAGGAAATAAAGGAAATCTAGCTCAGAGATGCATTAACAGATCACTCTGAGTAACAACCCAGCACAGTTTACGGCACAAAACATGAACCTTATTTAGAAAGCATTTGGTTGGGGTTGATAATACACAGTATCACCAGAGACCAGTGCAGTCTGCTCTGCCGCCTGTGGCTGAACTGTCTTCCATCTAGCCCTGATTTAGTGTACAATTAAGGCAACGTCTATGAGATCTAAAGCAAGTACCTACTTCCAGGCCGATACTCCTAGATCTAGTTATTATCATGCCAGCCGATGAAGCATCTTTCCAAATAAATCCAGCATCTTTCCAAATAAACACCCCCGACCTGCTGATAGTCTCCTGACAAAGGCACAATCCTGCAAAGCGCTGAGGATGCTCAATTCCCACTGAATTCACTGGAGGATGAAGGTGCTTATTGCATTGCAGAAGGTGTCCAAAGGCTAACACTCAGAGCTCAGCATCTTCAGGGTCTGGTCCAAAGCACATTTCCATTCAGAATTAAGAGCAAGTGATTTTTTTTCCCCTTTTCTTATGAATGAATCAAATAAATGGACGGAGAGTTATTTCTCCCCTGAATATTTTTGTGCTTTTGAAAGATTCTGTTGGCAGAATGATTGCTTTGGAATATTTATTTAATTTACTTACTTATTTTTTGAATTTATGCTGCATGTTCATTCTCTCTTCCCTAGGTGCACACACAAGGAAAACAGATACACATCTTTTTTTGAAATATACCATGTCACAGATGTAGACAAACAGGAATAAGGGGAAGATGGAAAGTACGCTGAAAGGAAAGGTTGACACATAAGCACAATAATGCTGGGATCTTCTCATTGCTTGGCAAATGGGTTAATATAAGAAGACCTGCCATTACATATGGGGAAACAGAGGCACAGGGCATGGCTGCAACCTGCCCAACATCTCTGAGCATTTGGAGCAGCATTAAGAGTACAGTCATGTGGTCCCTGGTCCAAAGTGATGTCCCAGTATCAAGACCCTGTTTCCCCCCGGTACTAGAGGCTGTGATTAGGCCCTCTGAAACCTCCCTATGGCCAGCCTAGGAATTGCCTACCTTTTCCAAGTCTCCATTGACAATTTGCTCTAGAAAACCAAGCTATCCTAATTTCGCATCTGTTATAAAAGGTAGGTACAAATCAAAACAGTTGCAAAAATATTGGCTCTGTAGCATAATTAAGTATATCAATGTTTAAAATCCATGCTTGTGCCAATCATTGATTGCAAAAAAAAAAAAAAAAGCAAGTGAGTTTGGATATCTGAATTGTCTTCCCCCAAACAAAAAAGGGTCCTCAAAAAACAACCTTCAAAACCAGCTGCATTTAATTCTCTAGCAAATTTTTTTTTCCAGACAAAATTAGCAACACACTTATTGATTTTTGTGCAGCTGGAAATGCATAGGTAGAGCTAAAAGAAGGGTAAATAAAACATGATGGACTCTCAGGGTTAGATAAAAGAAAGTGCTTATAAATGCAGAAGTCCATGAGCAGAACAGAAACCGTGAAGGGTTCAGGCAAGAGGCCAGGAAGCCGATTGCATACTGTAAGGTACTATTTGTGTTGAAAATCTCCAGGAATTGACCGAGTATGAGATTTCTTAAGCAAGACCTTTTGCCAAGATCTATACGGTTATTATCGTTCTGTATTATTTATATAACAGGAATTTCCATAAATATTATCCTGCCTTGTCCTTGCAAACAGAGGAATTGGTGCAGGTGCACACGAACAGTTTAAGCAAATTGGTTAACAGGGGTGACATGATGTAATGTTGTTAGTTTAAGTGATCTTTGATCAATAGCATTCATGACAACAGCCGAGTTTGTTTGTCCTTAATGCCAAGAGGTATTTTACCACTTCAGTAGTTTTAAAACCAGGGGACTGAGTCCAGGAAAATCGATATGAAAGTGAAACTCTTCTAAGTTCATAGTGGAACTTACAAAAGGGAGGATGCAAAACAGTTGAAAGCTCAACAAAAGCTGAGACTCCTTGGATCCACTGCACCTTCTTCATGTGTGAAGGACCTATTCCTTCTTCATGTGACAGGGGACAGGTCACCCCTCTCCCCTCTTATCCTCCGTTTACCCACTTTCAAACTTGATTTAAGAAATAGATGACCTGCACCAGTGCAATTGCATCAGGTTGATCATATCCAGGATGAGATTTGATATCCAAAGTAGTTAAACCCAAAACATGTAGGGATTTAAAGATCTGTATCACCAACATACACCAAAAGCAACAACTACAATATGTAACAAATCAATCCTTAAAACTATATAGATGTTTATGTATGCATACATATGTATATTTAAAAATATAAAATACCTTCATCAAAACTGACATAAGGAGACAGCTGACTAGAGCATACAGTTCTCATGGATCAATGTTGCCTTGACCTTTGCATGTCATGTTTTTGATGCTGTTACGTTTTTTCACAGAATCAGGCAAGCTCATACTTCTGCAAAGGAATTTACGGTATCTCAGTGATACAGACTGCATAGCGTTTAACCTTCCCAGCCTGACTTTAAATGGGGTTGTGCATGCACGTGTGTTTCTGCATTGCTGGGCTATGGATAATTTCTGCTTCTCCAACTAGTCTCACAAGTACAGGGCAGTTCTTGCTTGGAAGGGACTGCAGAGTCAGTATACTAAAGCACAACACAAATCATAATGCACAGAAATTTGGTAAATGAATGGTTAAAAACATAATGTTAGATTCACATAATGAAATAAAATCCACTATTTTTACATTAAACAAGAAGGTCAAGAGCTGGAATATATGGTCTATTGACTTGATTGCTGTTGCAGGCTATAAGAACAGAGGACGATATACCCAGCTCTCAAGAGACAAAGCTGAAGGCGTCAATTCCCTGCTTTCCCTTGTCTACTTTTTCTATGCCATCAGAAGCCTCTTGGGACACAGACTGTGCCCAGACAGGACTACATGAAGGATGCATTCAGATGGGTCCATTTTTGGGCCTCTAGTGGCTACTGCCATGCAAGTAATTATTAGCACCGTGAACAAAGCAACAAACTCAAGCAGCAAGCTGAAGTGGGAAGTGGTCCAATCCTGCATTTATGCCCTCACTCTGCTGCAGATCCACTGGGTGATGCTGTGCACACCACTTGCCCAGATACCTCAGTTTCCACATCTGCAACGAGGAGATAACTATGCCAACCAGTGTGCCTTAAATACTTCCAGATGTAAGTATTAAGAGCTTTGAGATGTAAAATTTGTATGGTAGACTGCAATATTATTCACCAACTAGACATAATCAGCAAGAAGGATGACTCAGATATGGCTCTCATTGCTCCAGAGCAATAAAAAATATCTTCCACAATAAATTTTAAAAATTAGTTTGTGTCGTTTGAGTTACTGGAAAAGTAACTTTGCTTGTTCTGTTCTTATAAATAAAATGCCATCAAATTATCACAAACAGCATGAAACATGATGTTCAGCGTAGACAATCCATAGTAAAGGGTCTTTTTGTGTTCATGAACTTGGCTATGTGGCCCTACCGCAATTCACCTGGGAACTGAACCATCTGCAATTAACTTAGTCCTGCTAGTAACCAACAGCTATTAAATTCACCCATCAAAAGCATTTCCTTATGTAAAGCATCAAGTGTTTAATCTCAGACCTGAACAACAGCACCAGAAGGTTTTATTTATCAAGTCAACTCACAGTGTGTTAAGTATCAAAAGAAAGATTTAAAAATAAGGTTTTAAGACTATCGGGAGAAATTGGAGCATTCCAGGTACAAATAGAGAAACACAGTCTGTCTGTCACATGGCTAGCAGCAGAGAGAAATGTAATCTACAGTAACAGCATTGCTTTCTCTTTATTTTCACCTTGCTCAAAGGGCACTTTTCATCTGCAGTTCCCAGCCTGGTGGGTGGCAGCTGTAATGTGGGCCCAGAAGTCAGACCCCAAAGTAATCCATGACAGCCCAATTTCACCTTGCAGGACCTAGACTCACTTAAGAGGTGGCAGGTGATTCCACCTGGCCCAAAGCAATTTACATCCACGTAAGGAGGAATAATTAACCTAGACTCACTTAAGAGGTGGCAGGTGACTCCACCTGGCCCAAAGCAATTTACATCCATGTAAGGAGGAATAATTAAAAAAAAAAGTAACATCCCTGTAACGAGATCTGCACGTGCCAGGGCTGGGCTGCTATGACCTGGGCTGTCCCATATGAGACGTTCTGCAAGTTGTTGTGTGGCTACACAGGAGGGACTGTCCCATCAGTCCAGATGGCCTGTGGCATTGCCCCAAAGCTGGCATCCTGCCCACAGCATCGCAAAGGCTGGTCAGTTCTGGTCCTGGGCATTTAAATATGCTCATTTTTTCCCTCTATTTTATCTATTAATTATTTTCTCTTTTCTCATAGGAAAGGGGACAGAGTTATGTCCACAAAGGTCACCCTAGGGTGCTGGGACTGATTGTCTTACCAGGTGCGATTTTAAATGAACCATCCTCCACCATGCTGTGCACCTCTACCAATCCTTAGTCAAAAAGCGAAGGGAGAGGCTGTTGGTTGCCCGATAGCCATAGGTCTTGCCCCAGCTCTCCCCATTGCTCAGCAGTCGGGGTTGTTGCAGGTCCAGCTCCCTCCAAAGCCCGGCAAGGGTTGCGTTTTGTCCTGAAAGTTGAGTGTGACTTTCAAGCTGAAGCTACTGTTTGGTTTGTAAGGACAGAAATAGGGCTGTGGATATTAACTGCTAGCAAATAATTGTCTGATACAATAAAGCAGAATATCACCTGCTCCCTCTCCAAACTTTTCTTTTTTCCTGGTGCCACTGAAAATAGTCTTTCTCCCCTATTTCTGACAATGCAGCAGAGAAGACTAAAGATGTGCTGTCGCAGGGTGTACGCCAGGACCCGTTTACACCTTTGGTGGGGAATAGGGTGCTAAATACTGCCGATCAATTTGAATTAGCAGACCCTGTAATTCTGAATTTCCAATTTATTTGCTGTACAGGGCAAGAACATAAGGGGAATGAAATAAAAATCGAGGTCTCTACTCAACAGTATTTGGTAGTAGATTACCTATGGTAATGTGCATAATTTTCAATTCCTTATCTGTCTTCCCCAGACAGGTGACCCAGAGTTATTAGCACTGTTTATATCATTAAGCACTGGGCTGGGATTACAGTCCAAGTGACTGCACAACACTCTATGTGAAATTCAGATCTCCTGAGCATCCGCTAATCAAGTTCACTTGGGTTGATCTTCCATCTCCAGTTCTGGCTAATCTAGGATTTGATAAAAAAAAAAAAAAAAAAAGAGGCAGGGAGATCATAAGTGAAAAAAAAAAAAAAAAAAAAAAAAAGAGGCAGGTAGCCTCCTCCAACTCCTTCACAGCTTAATCTGCGTATGCAAAGACCATCAAAAGCAAGCACACACTGTGAGGGAAGGGGAAATATCGTGCTGAGACAGACAGAGCCATGGCAGGCAGTGAGACAGCACAAACTCATTTCACCACTGCCGTGTAAAATGTTTTTAGTGCCATGGAACTAAACTAGGGGAGGAAAAACATGCAAATGCACCTAAGTGGAGGAAAAATGCTCTCTTCAAGCAGAGCAAAGCAGCAAGACATTCAGCATGTGCCATTTTGTGCGTCTGGTTTATCAGTTGGAGGTCAGGCAAAACAGGTAAATAGTGCTTATCAGCAGAGATCCATTAATGTCTTTCCACTGCTGCCACAGATGCTCTCCAGCGCCCAGGATTGTCTCCATGTCACGCAGGAGGCAATATTTGCAGTGCAGGGTGACAGTGGTTTGCTTTTTAGTGGAGTGTGCTGTGCCAGTGGCACCGCTCGGAGACGTGTCTCTGATTCCCTGTTGGGTCCCGCTCGTCCCTGGGGACAGGGGAGAGGGGGAAGGAAAGAGCCATTTTATCTGCCCTGTCCCACTGAGTGAGGGACGTGCCTAAATACCTGCAGAGGGTCTGAGGTCAAGAGAGTGAAGAACATACCAGAGGACTCCTGGCTCCTAATTCAGGCAGCTAAATGTGGTCTTTTTTCTCATTTTACAACAAAGTACACCACTTTTGGGCAATAAACGGCCCAAATTGCTGATAACCCCCTTGAGTTATGCCGTGGTGGTGGGTAGCTCTGTTTCAGGGACCACAAAAAACAGTTGGAACATCTCCAGGTACCGTGTCCCTGATCACCCAGGGGTGGACCAGGGCAGAGTCTGCATCACCCAGCCTGCCTTACCGATAGCACTGTCTTGTTGCATAGGATAGCCAGCTCTGGTTTTGTTAAGACTAAACCCTTCAATTAGCACCTGCCTTCCCTCTGTCATACATAGATTAATTTAAAATAGAATAAATATAATACTACTGTTACTATAGTAATATACCAACATATAAAATATAACAACAGGGCAATGGTATGTTTGAGAAAAAAATATTCTGTATTTAATAATCAATGAAATGTCAACTAACATATTATGTTTCCAGGAAGTCTGGGGTATTCCAGTTCAGGCCTGTTGCTGATGGCTGAACTCTGGTGTCCTCCACCCACCTTGGGAGGTCTCCTTCTCTTTGAAAAATCTACCCGAATTTAATGAAGCTACTCAAGATATAAGGTGCTTCTCAGAGCAATATTACCAGCATATTAACACTGAGCCTGCTACTTGGAACCACTGATATCAGCAGGTGTACTTAAAGGGAAGTGTTTAATCAAAGATATAATGAAAGGAAATGAGGTGTGAGAGTCTGACCCCTTGGTATGGAAAATAAGTTGATTTGAATGCTGATAGCTGGGTGATGAGAAATGCTCTGTACAGGAGCTGCAGGGCAAGCAGATTCACTCCCTTCTCCCTCTTCCCATTGCCACTGGGGAGCCACAGCCACCTGTGCCATCTCCTACCCTGGGAAAGGAGGGACTAAGGAACAAAAGGTGGCCGCAAATGAAAGGAAGAGAGACTGCAGCAAATCTGAGTAAGAGCAGAAGACTCTCAAACCCGGCTGGGAAAGAGAGCTGCAGAGCGCTGTGAGCCGGGATGGCACCTGGTACCCCGAGGTGGTGGGACACTGCTCTGGGACACAGCTCGGTGTGTTCCAAAAGTGGGATCTGCAGCCTGGGGGCCTATGTCCCTTCAGTGCTTGGTGTTGACCCCTTCAGCACCAAGTGATGCCAGGTGCACAGCTGGCTGATCTCCTCTGTGCTAATGTGGGAGCTCCTGACACCTCCTGCATGAGCCCTATCCCTGGTAAAGGATAACATCAAGGAGAGAGATCTGCATCCTCAGCAGGCTTTTGGCCTGGCCATGGAATAATCAAGCTCCTTTTGCAGTCCTTGAGAGGCCACTGTGGACTTATACTGAGCCCAAGACACGGCTGAGGAAAGAAACTGAGATTTTAGTTGTTCCTGCGTAGATATCAGCTCATTGCAGATGTAACTGGTAAAGTACCTGGAGCTCTCACAGATGGTTTCCTAGCAATATAAAGAGTCTTTGCCTCAATGGAGATAGCTGCAGTTATACTAAGGATGGCTGCACTCTAGGTGCTTTGGTCTTAACTAGTCAATATAAGTCATCTACCACACTGCATACACAAACTCCTTCATAACTGATATGGAAAAGAAAATAACAAAAATCTCACATGCTGTTTTCCCTGGAGCAGCCACTGCCTAAACAGCCCAACATCTCTCCCCTGGTCTGAGCCCTCATTTCCACAGACGAGGACAAGGAGAGATTTGTCTGTGCCTCTGCCCAGCAATGTGCACAACACAGCATAGAGTTGGATTGTGACTGCAATCACCTTATAGCTTAGTTATTCTTCAACAGCAGCTTGTAAGAAAAAGTTTAGGAACCTCTAATTCAAAGTATTTCTGAAGTGCAGTCCAAGGCTTCCTCCCTTCCCCTGTGTGATTGCCCTCTCCAACACAAACAGAAACGCCAGTGCTGTTTGGGAAACAAACCCCTCCACCATGGCTGGGAAGGGATGCCCAACCCACGGGGGAGAGCTTGCAAAGGCAGTGGTGCGCCTTTGAAAGCAAGGGGTCAAGGATGGGGCTGCGAGCACTCGGCTTTTTGCAACAGAGCTGAGGGGCTGGGGGAGAAGGGCAGGGGTGCCCGTGCCCACTGCTCTCCCCCAAACCAAGCAGCTCCTCTCCCTGCATGGGCAGACGTGAGCTGTGCTGCTCCCTCAGCCGTGCCTGATGCATTTTAACAGAAGCTCCTCACCCCTAGGTGCACAAGGCAGGAGGGCAGAGGGTCTTGTAGGGGCAGATGAACCAGGTATAGATGTGCTGAGGGAATGGATGTTGGATAAATAAACAATTGTGCGATGCTTAGCTCAAGATGGACATGTATGAGAGATTCCCTGCTCCTTTCCTTGTTTCTGAGGTTAAATAAATAAAACTCGGTTCTTGCCCTAGGCATGTTTCTGCTGGATGTTCAGCTGAAACCTTCTCAGCAATTCACTTAACAGTTGTGAGTATGATAATAGCAATAATAAAACAACCCAAACAAACAACACACAAGAAAACCACAGGGTTTTGCAAGACCTCATAGTTGGTTGCTCCAAATATCTGAAATGCCATCACACTTGCTTGCTTGGTTTATAGGGATGGGTGAGTTGAAAAGAACTGGCTTATTTCATTCCTATTCTCTTACTTATTTGACATTGTTTTGATTAGAAAAGAGAAGCTATTGGCACTGGGTGTAATAGCTTTTATACGTTTCCTCAGTGTCAATATTAGATGCAGAATACTGCCCGCCAACCAACACAAATTACTCTAACTCATTGAAAAGAAAAAAAGCCATTTTGGTAGAAATATTGCTCACTTGGAAGTTGTTTTTTATGAATATTGAAAAAGTTTTCATCTATGCTGCAATCCCCCAGCGTACAAAGACTTCCAGTTTGAAACAACTAGAAAACACCTAGTCGATGGTCAATGTGGTATATGTAGGTTTTCCCTGAAGAATCCAGATGTTCACATTTCTTAAAAAATAAATTATAACTCTAAGCATTATGATTCCAAAAGTCACAAAAAATGTGACAGAGGAGCCTGCAGAGAGCCCTGGGACAGTGGCTACAGGCTGTGAGACCTGTTGCATTCATTTTGGGGGATGACGCAGGTTACGAAGGTGAATGCCAAGGTCCCTGTCCTCTGTCCCCTCTCCAGCCCCACCAGATAGTGCTTCTGTGGTTCTGCAACACAAGTGTTTGCTGAGCCAGGTGTGTCCCAGAAACTGGTCGGGGGACCGGGAAGATGAGGAATTATTGTATGGACTTGGCCACTAGATAAACGTGTGGAACCACATACTTCACAGGGCGCCAACTAAGAAAGCCCAAAATGTTGATCTGGACGCTACCTTTACCATTCCCAAGAAGCAGGAGATGGCCTCAGGATGAACTCTGGCTAACTCAACAGAAACATGGTCCACAGTCCACTCATCCCCGCTCCGAGCAGGAGAAAATTTGATATTGTAGTGGACAGAGTTTCAGTTTGTGGTACTGTGGTTGGTGTCAACACCATGTCTGTGGCATAAAAAGCCCAGGACATCTCACACATCAGATCTGATACATTTCAGCATTATCCTGACAGACAGCTCTTCACGCATCCACAGCGCACGCTTGTTATTTATCACATCGCAAATGCGCTACCCATTGCCCCGTGTATGCCGATTCTAATGGGCTGTGCGTTTCATCTGCTCGGGTGCTCATTTTGAGCTTACCAGGGCTGACATTTTCATAGCTGCATTGGAAACACCAGATCTGGCAGGATACATTTCATTCTTCGTAAAGTGTAAATGCTGACACCTTCCCGGTCTAGTCTTTGAGCGATGTGGTTGCAGCTGTGAAGCAGATGAATGAAGTCTGCATATTCACCAAGATGTGCGCTCATTTTCCCAGCGTGGTCTCTCTCCCTGCATGTCATTCTCAAAGCAACAAGCATCGCTGCCTCTTTTGGGCTGTCAGTTTAAAATCTCACTCAGGTAGGTGCTCAAACACAGGTGACAAAAGGAAGCCCCTTTCTGAGCTGACACAGCACAGCAGCACCAAGCAGAGCCACGTCGGTGAGTGCAGATCAGAGGCAATCAAAGCCTTGCAGCACTTCAAAGCGTTAAGATTTACCAGTGATGGCAATGGGGAAAAGTCCTAAAAATAATGGTGTGGAAAGGGCCATGTTACCTTGTTGTACTGTATGCTGGAAACAGACTAGTTTTAAAAGCAATTTGCATAATTTAGCTTCTCCACTCTTAGAACAGCAAATTAACAGTTCATTTTACGACTCTACCAATCAACACCTATAGCCCATTAAATTTAACAACAAACTTGCCTTATGAAGGAGGTTGCAGCTGAGGCTTTCAACAAGCTCTCCTTATCACTTATTCTTCCCCCTGAATTGTGTGTTTCTTTGTTTTATAAACTATCATTTTTTTTTCTCATTAGCAAGCATGAAGCTAAATTAATTCCAGGTGTTAATTTACACATTGGGTGCTCAGTTCAAAACTCATCTCTACTGGTGTCAATGGGGACTAACCTTACTGTGTCTTCAGTTCTCCAAAACAAACCCAGAGAAACCCTCCGCTGCTCTCCGTTACTGCAACGCAAGTCTCAGCTAAACCCACCCTGCATTCTGCTGCTGTGGAACAAATGAACAGAATAGCTCCGCTAACCCCATTCTGTCCCCAGTCAGTGCACTGCAATTTGAGAGCAACTTCACAGAATGAAAAAAAAATAAAAAAATTACTCAGGGTATGTGTTGAATATAACCGGAGGAAAAAATTGGCACAAGAACTGAAAACACGCAAAAGCTTATTTTAAAGGTTCATTTTCAGGACCAGCTTCTGAATATGGGGTTCATTTCAGTAAACAGATGAACATGCTGCTAATTGAAGGGAATACCATGCCACATGGCTTCATTTGCAAAGCCATTTGGAATGAATTATCAATATTTTATAAATACGTTAAGGTGGTAATAAAAGATGCATGATGTAGTGTGTAGGTAGGAAGCCCTTCTGAAAAGAAATGAAGAAATTACAGATAACCTTGACACGTCGAAGTTATGCCGTTGGAATTGTAAAGGAGAAGGGTTTTTAAGATGTCTCAAGGTAGGAAAGTGATAAGAAGTCTTTAAAGGAACAATGCCACTTTGTTTAGGCTTAAAATCTGGTCTGCCAGTAGGGAAATGTTTGTATCATCTCTCAGATGGATACATTTCACCTGTGAACTTTTGATAGGCATGTTTTCACTGCATTCCCCATTTCACCCAGACATACCTAATGACTCTTGTGCTTCTCGCAAAACCAATCCAAAAGTATCTCACCAAAATTCTGCTTATCCCAAGATTGGAAGGAATGACAGCAACGGGGTAACACAGCACGCACTCGTACTAACAGGCAGTAGTGAAAACTCCTGTTTCCAGTGTTCTTTTATTCTCAGAAAATGAGAAAGAGTATAATTTCTGTGAAGCAGGGTAGATTTACAATGGGTCCTAGTGAACTACAAGGAAATATGTGAAGTTTAGGCTCTGTGGCTTTCAAATCTGCATTCTTGCTCCAACCTATTTCTGCTACGATGGGCACTGTGGTTACAAAGACTACACAAAGCTATGCTTGCTATAAAGCCCTTTACAGCCATCACCTCCACCCTTAACCTCCAGAGACTGGAAAGAAAGAGATTGAATCACTTCCAAAAATTACAGGTCAAAAGGTCATGCTGGAGCTCGAGTTCAGAGGAGCTGCAGGATAAAGACGGTGACTGCCCAGGACCCTTGTGCAAAGGAGGGAGGGATGAAGAGGTGGATTTGGGGAGGTGATGGAGGTCAGGGTATCAGTTGGGAGCTGGTAAACATCTCCAGGTACTTGTGGGAGGTCTTTTGCAGTCATGTGTAGACCTACATGTATATCCTGAGATATAAAGGTATGTTTGGACTGTGTCACGACCATGTTTGCTGGGGTAACACACCTGGGATCAGCTTCCTGTTGCTCTCTAAGACAAGTGGAGGCAGATAGGTCTGATAAAGAAAACAAATTTGGAGACTACTAAACACAAACAGGGATGCTTTAATGCAGATTTCTTGTAGGTAGGAGATTGTAGGAGAGAAGGTGCCCTGCTTGGCCCAGGTCTCTGTGCCTGCGACTGGCCAGCCGGCAACGGGGCGCTTGGTTTGGCTGTTCTTAAGCCTTTACACTCCCCAGTGTTACCTTTGAAGTTCAGGTCCTACACCGCATCTTTCCAAAAGCAGCAGCTCAATTAATGAATGTGTCCTTCTATCAAAATGACGCAAAGTGCATTCTTTTTCCACCCACAGAGTGAGCGTGGATTTGCTTGAATGCAAGCCTAGCTATGCACGCTCCAAACTAGAAAATCCAGCGTGGACGGGGATTAGAACCTGGAAGCATGTTACAGTTTCCCCGAATTTTGAGTCTTGCTGCCAAAGATTTCTGTAAACAGCTTCAGCTTTTATCCTTCTATCCTTTGAACATACATCGCAGCGTGCTTGACCTGCATGATTTTAAAAGAGGTGGTGTGCTTGGTGAGAGCCTTTGCTGGCGCAAGTGCATGCAGCCAAATCTGAGCCAAACTATGCTGAATTTTACGACTTGAAGAGCAGGATAGCTGCATTATTTGTTGAATGTCATATATATGTATGTATATCATATAAAGCACAAAGACATGCTTCCTCCTTGATGTAATTAATGACATCTCTTGCCCCAGGGAAACACTGGAGGCTGGTATCCTTGCCATTTGGCCAGGCTTATTTAAAAGTAAATCAGGGATCCATGTAATACCTTCCTTACTTAGAGGAGCTAAATCCTGAAGTGTAGTTCCTGCCCTCTCCCTCTTAAAAGTATTATCCTTAAAGGAGATTAAATCTGGTGCAGTATCATTTATAGCCACCCAAAACACTATGAAGAGGCAGCACCCTAGATTAAAACAGCTATTCATAATGTCAGAACCACAATGGAGAAAAAAAATGGCTGAAAACTGATACTATTTCTTTTGTGTAATAAGATTTGACAATTCTCCATTTTGTTTCACAATTTTCTACATTTTTTTCAGGAAAAAGAAAATCCCTATCAAAACATTTTCAGTATTTAATTATAAAAAAAGTTGAAAAAATATATTTCCTTCTTTGGGGGGGGGAGGAAATCAAACGCAGTATTTTTAACCTACTCCAGCACAGACAAAAAAATAATCTCCTCCTAATACAAAAAAATAGGCTTCTACTACGTGAATAAAATGCTGTTAGCATTATAGAACAGATGATGCAAACAAGCACAATTAAGTAACTTCATATCAAACAGCGGGGGGCCATGGTAAATACACACCAGATAATTTGTAACCATGCTCATGTTTAAACATTTTACGGGTCTCTGAGCCCCCAGTTTTAATTTAAACAAATACACACTTCAGTGTATGTAGATAAATAAAATCAGAATGATAGCTCTCAGTCTGACAGGGCCCAAATGCGAGATATAGTCTACGCTAAATAAAAGAATTATTTATGTAGGTAAATAAAATATGGTTGAATTCCTTCTCTGTATGCAGATAAAAAAAATAAATGATGGATAGAGTTATTTTTTTTTTTTTAGTTCTGAGGTAGACAATCCTGAAGGAAAAATAACGGGAGGGACATTGATTGTACATTGTAATTTTGGGACTAAAATGATTGACATCTCTAAAAATGAGGGATGTGTCTGAAGTATGTTTCCCATAATTATTTTTCAGCATCCTTGAGGCACTTGTTTCCTTTCCTAAGCACAGAGAGAAAAGACCAAACCACTGTTGCCACTGTGCAGCTATTACTGCCAAATGGTGACTTTTTAAATGCTGCTGTGTTGGGCACTATTCCAGCAAGGTGGCTGGAATTATACATTTCCCTCTTGGGATCCTTTGTTTTAGTTTTTTTTAAGTCCCTAAACACACTGCTAGAAGATTCCCCTCTGTGCAATTAACTAACCAGAATCTGAGCTGCAAGAATGAAATGGCAGCGTGAGAGACCTTTACTCCATGAAGCTGGGATAATGCTGACCAGGTATTAAATTCATGCAAAACACACACCGACCAAAGAGATTAGAAATTGAGTCACTGAACCAGGAAAAGTGCTGAGGAGCAGAACAGGCAGATCAGAGCCAAAACCGAAACAAAACCCACAACAAAAAAAATACTAACCCCCAAAAAAAAACAGAGGAAGAAAAAGCCCAAACCTAAAATCCTCTGAAATTGTGCAAGACAGCTTTTTTTTTTGAATGTTTCAGAATTTGCCTGTCTATATATAAACCCATAATGAGATCCTTCACATGTCTATACAAACACAGCAGTACATAAGCATTTCCTTCCTAGAGGCACACATCAGAAGAGGTTCCCATCATGCTGGATATGGTATAAACATATATTTCACATGATCCTCCTCCCCAAAAGCTTATTTAATTCCAGGGCCAAGTATTCCCTTTCTACAGTGCTTTAAACAAAGGATTGGGCTTACTCTGCAGTGTTTGACTGCAATATTTCATACAATGTCAGAATCCCTCACTCCCTACAGGTTTGGTACAACATTTGTCATTTAGAGCAGCAAGGTTGGGGCAGAACACGCATTCAAACCCATTTTACATTGGGAATTTCAAAATTTTTAGGAATATCCAAACAGTGATAAAAATAGGTGAGACACTCTTGGGCTTGTTGGGCTTTTCTTTTTGAAAGAGAAGCTTTGACAAATCTTTCCTCTTCTTGTTTCATACATCCCTATGATATGATTGAATACATCTGAGGGTACACTAGGCCATTTGGGGATGGGGAAAGGTGGGAGTCAGATCAGAAACTGGATTCTTAGGGCTTTACTCCATTCATATCAAAAAGGGCCAAAAAGGTGAGTGCGTTTCTTATCACACCATTGAAGAACTTTATTTTTCAGAAAAAAAAAATTGTAGCTAGGACAACCTTGACCCCCTTTTTTTGGCATACTACTTCTGCAGGGGACTTCTAGAGTCCAGATTCTACCGCAGCTAAAATCCCCAATTATAGTAAGAGGTACTTGCAATACAGGTTATTTTGATGGACGTAATACCCAAAACTAAGCTTTCTACCATCTGTTCGTCCCTAAAATTTGAAAGCAAAGAGAACATATTTCACCACTACGTCAGTGAAAAGTAAGATAAATGCTATTTAAATGCATATACAGCATATGTTCTTTCTTCTATGCTACGTTCATCTGTAATGCTTTACTCATTTCTCTGGAGACACAAATCAGTGGGAAAAAAAAGAAAAAAAAATCCCCAACTTTCCACCAGAACCAACCCCTCCACAGAACCAAGTTTTCTAAACACAGGTAGTTCGTTGGAGATGAGAGTGCTAATTCAAACTGCAAATGAGACTGGACTATAAAAATTACATTATTTATTTATTCCCCTCTCCAATTGTCTCCCCAAGTAACTTCAATGCCATGAGATAGGAGGATCTAGGGGGCTTGGGAATCACAAGAGAATAAATCTGTGATGGGGTGGAAGTTTTGTGTTATCTACTCAAATGGACAATGGGAAGTTTGTATTCCCAACAGATCCTTTGGCACGTCCACCAGTTTGTGGTTGTAAAGTAGAAGGGAAATGAACACCCCAAGTGTCACTGCAGAGCTAGAGAGTCTTTCACCGCTGGTGGCTTACTGATGTCCTGCAGCACTGCCAGCTCAGGGCACCAGGTACAGAGCAGGACTTTGCAGTGCTAACTGGCATCTGGTACACAAGACTACCCTTGTCCCATACAAAGCAGTAGGAGTTCAATACCCAAAAAATACTTGAGGATGTTGGTTTTACATCTACCTGGTGCATCTTTACCCTTCTTTGCACCTGGCAGCATCAGCATGCTAGTTCTGATGCAGGCTGTTACACAGGAGAGGTGTGAACTGAGACATTTGTTCTTCCCAGTTTCCAAGGCTTTTGCAGGGCTCTGCTGTTTGCAGAAAGGAGCACGTGTCTGGTAAGCATGAGAATTTGATGGGTACCTGACTCGTGTGACAGGCACGCACTTGGATAGCAAATCTTGCTATAGCACAGCAACTATGGTACAAAGTCCAAGCTGGGATGTGACCCTTGAGTGACGATACGTTGACTACTAAATACTATTTTCCCAGTCCTTCCCCCTCTCTACCATGTAGGCACCTAGCGCTGGAGGTGGGCCTGATCCCAGATCTGCAAGGAGCTCTGGAGGAGGCACAGCTGCTGCTAGCAGGCAACATGAGAGGAGGAGCTCCTGTGCAATGTGTTTAATAGGCTTGTCTTTGAGAAACTACTCTCTTTAGGCTACATAGCTGTGGGTTTGTTGAAGCATTAGCATTCCAAATCACTTGTCAGTTTTGAAAATGTAGGTTGATAAGATGAAGGAATTTGGTTATTGCCTCTGTCGGGAAGCAAGAGTCTTTGCATTCTGCCCATTATTTCCTAAAATCTGCAGGCTCATAATCTATATGCAAAGGCTTTGCCAGGAGTTTTAAAAGCAAGCCACCTCCCGGCTACGTACACAAGCGCACAAAGAGATTTTTGCACATTATTTGGAGATGCTTCAGCAAATCTTCTTTGGTTCATTAAGGAATGCTCTGCTTTCAGTTCTTGGTGCTTTCTCACTTCCCAGGCTGCTGATTGTGTCAGAGACATGACCGCATCTGAAGTCTGGTTACTACTGGGTCAGCCTCAAAAGTTGCTCTCAGAAAGGGACTCAGAGCTCCAGCTGACCGAGCAAAACGTTCCTGTTATCTCAGTGAAATGCCCACCATTCATCGAGTTGAGTCTTCCTTTCAGCTGTTGGCTTGACTTGACAAAGATCTGCTTAAGTGCACCAGATCAGAATTCTGCTAAATTTAAAAGAGTGGAAGGAAGAGAATACAGGGCAGTTTTCTTTTTTTAAAAAAAGAATTCTTCTTAAAAGAAATCTAACAGGATTATACATTTCTAGCTCCACTTCCCATCTGTTCACCTTCCAAAGTGACATTTAAGGGAGCTGAGTTTACAATGCTAGAGGCATCAGCAGCACTGGATTGAGTGGATCAGATTCCAGACGGACTCTAAAGCTACTCAAACCTTGCCTAAAGCTCAGCTCTTATTTGTTTTCCTACAACAGAGGTGCCTTGATCTCTGGAAACGCTGGCATCTGCCCTTTTCTTGTTTGCATCCCTTCCTGCCGAGAGCATTACCTGCCTTTTTACAGTGTATGACCTGGCAGAACTGCCTAAGCCCCCCAACATGCCTGGAAGCACTTTGGATGAGGTGGAAGTTACCTCTGAGACAGTGTCTGGAGTTTAGGACCCACAGATGAACATGATGAACAAGTTCCAGGGTTGCTCTCCTCTCCAGGACACACACAGACATGGTCCAGCACAATACTCCGAGTTAACGACCAGAAACAGGCTGACCTGGGGACATGTCTGGACTCCTGCACCCTCTGAAACATTGGTGTCTGATGCAAAATGGGGAAGGAGCAGTCACCTGCTCTGTAGTCCAAGCAGGAAAGGCTGAGCTGCAGTTGATATGACCGAGGCATAGCTTTCTCAAACCCTAAAAAACCCTGCAAGCATTGGTGCCGACATGTCTTTTGCTATTAATACAGAAAGATCTACCTCAGATTTAAACGAAGGGGTCACTAGGGGTGAATGTCTGAGGAAGACAAAAAAAACTCGCAGGCGATGTAAAAGGTGATAACAGAAGGCATGCCTGGACAAACTGATGCTCAGCCCAGGAGGAGAGGGAGAAATAGCCATGTGAGGACATAGGCAGAAAGGAGAACAACATTTTTGCACTCAACAAGCATAAGGACTGAGGAATGGAAAGTTTTCCTTCCTCAGTGACTGACCTAGCTTACATTAAAGGAGGGGATTTAGCCAATAGGTACTCCATGGAGAAACTGTGCCAACGGTACCACTGCTTTCTCCAATTCCCCTCCAGTAAAACAGGAGACTCATTCTGCGCCTTCTTCGGAAAGCATTTGTGACTACAGATACAGAGCTCTGCGTGGGAACTGGAGCTCCGAGTTTCCCTGTGTGCGTGTATCCTAGTCCTACAATTGCCTCTACAAAGGTTTAGTTTTATTGACTAATGACACAATTAGGGGAAAAAAGGAAGCAGCCGCCCACACTGCTTCTGTCTCTCTGTTCTTCTGTCTCTCACAGTGGCAGGGCTCTGGCAACACTTATAGGCCTGTAATTTCCTGGAAGTTTATATAGCATGAAAGTAGAAGAAGTGATAAAATATGCAGTTTAATTGCAAAAAACCCATGTACTAATCTCACTAATGTGCTAGATTAAAACTGTAAATGTGTGAGGCTTCAAGGTGGTTACACAGATTTAAAGCAAATTTTCCTTTTAAGGGTTTCTATCTAAACTCATATTTTATGGTATCCTGGCCCTTACAATTGACTTTTGTTTTATTTTTATGAATGATATTCAAAGTATAATATTGTCACAAGGGATTCTCCTACTCTGTGAATTCTTTTATCATGCATGATTTCTATTAACTTCTCTCAGAAATTTTTTGTCACACTAGGCTGCTTTAGTGGCTGCAAGCTCTATTGTGTCACACTGGGTTGTGTTAATAGCTTGAGCTGGAGTTTACCCTTTGTGTGGAGGGCTAGTACAAGGACTTGACATGTTGAAAATCTGCTAAAATTCTGTTTTGAGAACATGATACCTACTGGAAGACTTCTGCATTGCTCCTGTGAGATGCTGGTGACCATGCCACCTCCATTTCCCCACATTTCCCGTCCCCTCCATGTAAAGTCTTTGACACAGGACATGCTCCTTCTTCTATGTCTGTACAATGCCTGCCACAGATTAATAAAATAATCTATAAGCAAGCAGTGTCCGACAGGGCTCTACTAAAAGAAGGGGCCATAGAAGTTAACTCCACTTCCAGAAGATGCTCAGACTGGTTCAATATTCAGAGCTCTGAACTGGGATTTTAGTGGACTGGTTATACCAAACTGCATTTTTTCCTAGAATAATGGTTAAACAGTTACTCTGGAATAAAAAGGACTTTCTTTGAGCAGTAAGTGTACTATAGATCTTCCTTTTAGTTTCCTTTGGAAGAAGCTGGTTGATCCTTCTCCATTTGCAGCAACCTCTTAGTGACTCCAATGCAATTATTTCAGGGTTTGGAATGGACAGCAGACTCATTACGAACCTCCAGGATCATCTCAGAGTCAGTCTGTGATTAAGATAGCTAGGGTCCTCCAAATAGCCACTGACTCAATGGAGCAGGCTACACGTCCCCTTGCCACTCAGGCAAAGGCTTCATGCATCAGCAGATGGCATGGGGGAGCTCCCAGGGCAAAGTGTGTCCTCCTGTCCATGGCCAGAAGGAAGCCTGTTAAGGAGCACATGCAACAGCTCTGGAGACATAGCTCATCAGAGACACACAGCTGAGGACTGGAGGACACTACTTGGATGCCTTGTTCCAGGAATTATGACCATTTATTCTAATACAAGAAGCATATATCTGACATTTTTATTTTAAGTCCCTAAAAATCCTCCAAATGTATAAACCCCCAAACTCTAGTCAGAGCTCTCAGACCCCACAGTCCTCTCCATTTGCAACACACTTTGTGCATCCAGAGCTAGGACACGCTGAACTGTTGTGAGAATTGACTTTGGGATCTGGGAGTCCTCCACAGATCACTCCCATTCACTATATACCACTTATATTTTAATGCTAGGAAGGGGAAAAAAAAATCTAAACATCATTTTGCAAATGTTAAGCTATTAAACTAGCAAATGATTTGAGACAAGAGTAAGTATACAGGGTCAGCTTCTCATTCAAACGCTTCTAGGGTACATTGTGTGTAGCATGCTTCATGCAAATACCATGGCCTTGAGGTTTTTCCTTGTGGCTTTGTTCATTGTCTCATTTCTGCAAGGAGGCAGGCAGGAGGAATAAATAGATGTTTTTATCACCACTTTTTTTGCTTTCAGAAAGTTCACATATTGCATTTTTGACATTATGTAAATTAAAAATCACCATGGCATTACCTGAAATAAACTATTATATCACTCTTTTCACGCTGCTCTAGTTAAGATACTGTCAGCACTTCCATTACTAGCCCTTATTTCAAGGAGTTTCAGACTTAGTTGGTAGAAAGGTGGGGGATTTTTTTTTTTTTTTTTAAATGGAAACTTATAACAAATTCCCAGCCTGGGGAAGAATTTCATTTTCTTCAGCTCTGAGCAAAAACTACTTGTCCATTTCATTGTTCAAATGCAATGAGAAGATTATACCCTCCAAAAGTTTGAACATTAAGTAGAAGCCTTATGAAAGATGCTTCTCAAATGTTGAAAACTCAGCTGGGAAATTTCATTGGAGCAGTACACGGCAGAGGTTTAGATCTTGGAGTAGGGCACACACTGCAGTGGAAAAAGGAGATCCACTTATAACAATTTATTTTTGATAGAATTAGACCAACTGAAGTCTGACTGAAGCTCTGACCGGTGGGACAGATCACTTCGTGTGTTGGGAGTTCAGGTACCCCGGGAATTTGCTGTGTTTGGATCAACGTTTACCTACGCCTGTGTGCTTATAAACCACAAGTTTCCATTACTTGGCCTACGTATATATACACACAGAGAGACAATTATGCGATTATTTAGTACAAGTCTTCAATAATATAGTAAAGCATACCTCAGACCACAAATTCAATTTTGCATAGTGTGTACTCACTGTGCATATGTACATGCACATTTAATACAAAGGTAATGCAGTGTCTCAGGATACTGTTAAATTTGGCATCTTCTCCTCAGAAATGGCATTTGGGTCACTCGGGTAAGACAACAGCTCTGGATACCTGCACGGGGCGCATCCTGATTCCCAGGGATAACTGCTGAAGGTCCCAATGCAAAAAGTCCTAACGATCAGGTGTTCCCAAAGGCCAGCCTGTAAAACCAGAGTCACACTGCAGGCAGTATGGATATGTACTGTATAACAGCTGAATTTTGTTTTGTAGCCCCGAGTTGATATCCCATTTCTCTGGGCAATTCACTTTCCAGTTCTGGTTTATGTTATGTCAGTCAGCCTCACCAAACCAGTGCAAAAAATCAGCCCAGCTCTGGTGTTGGGGTACAAATATCGGCTGCCGTGAGGAACAAGGAGCGCCCTGACATGCAAGTGTCACCGCTGCGCTTCAGAGCAAGCGTTTGTGTCCCTGCTCCTCCTTGCAGGCTGAACTCCATAGACATCTTTCGGAAGATATCTGTTTTCAGAAACAGTCGTGTAGAAAGGAGAATAAATTTGATCTCCATGTCAGGTAGAACAAGGAGTAACGGACTTAAACTACAGCCAGGGAGATTCAGACTAGATATTAAGATAAACTTTCTAACAGCAAGGGTAGTTAAACACCAGAAAAGATGGCCCAGGGAGGGCGTGAAATCCCCTCTCTGGGAGGTTTTGAGTACAGATTAGACAAATGCCTGACAGGAGTGACAATTTTGATGTTCCTTTGGGACAAGGGATTATATCTTGATTTCCCTTCCAGCCCCGTTTCCTACAGAGTTCTGGAAATCCTTTAGAAATAAGAAAGAAAACGTGTTTTGTGGGTGTTGTTTTTTGACGGGATGGCTTACTTCCTACCCTGTGTTCCTCTGTGTAATCATTGGGTCTGGGACACTACGCTCTGGCTGTCTCTTCGGGATCCCTGTGTAAATGCCATTAGCTTTTCAAATCTACCATCTCCCAAGGCTGCTGTGCAAACCCTCCTTTGGCAAACAGCACATGGGGCAGGCTTTAAAGGGTTATTCTCAGGGGCATCCGTCAGGCAACAGGCTTCTCAATGAGTGAGCACCAGGAGTCATGGAAAACTTTTAAAAAGTTAACAAAGCCTTTAGCAGGTGAAACTGAGCCCCTTTCTGCTGGCTGCATCTGATATTTCTGCTGAGTTGCTGCTAATGTGTCTGCCTTCCCCGGCAGCAAAGGGATGAGAGTCCAATTTGTGAGCCACAGGAAATTTCACAGGCAAAACGCAAACAGCCAATTTCAGGCTTTGTTTAGAAATATTTTCTGTGTTTCCTGCTGCTGCAAGAAACCAAGAAAGGAAAGAAACCCAAACAGGATTTCACTCAGCCTCTTCAGTGCCACTCATTTTTCCACCCCCAGTAAAGCAAAATTCAAGCTATAAAACTCTGCAGCCCTCTCCTCTTCCTCACTCGAAAGTCTTCATGCCCTTTTTTCTTGCCTGTCCTGTTTCACCTCCCGCATTATCGCAGTCCCATCCTTCCGCATCCGCCAAGCTCCTCCTGATTTTAAACTCTGCAGGACCAGAGATTGCCTCACTCCCTATGCAATCCATACTCTTGGGTCCCTGACTGGGCTTCTTGCTGCCTCTTTAGTCTAACGAAAGCAAAATTAGGCAATGTACCCTTTTTTTCCCAGCCTAGGCTGGAATTACTAATTGAGTAACTGCCAAGGTAGTCTTGACTTGTGTAAAATTTCCCAGGGTAGATTCATGTGATCACATACGGCTGAAAACACACACAGAGATGGCCACAAAAGCAAATATCATGGAGAACCACACATTTTAAGTTAATTTCAGTTGGGGCAATGTACCAACTTTGGCTTGCATATCTCTTCATGCCTTTGGTTCTGTAGCTCACCTTTCAAACCCAAAGAAAAAGCAAACAGCATTTTCTTCTCCCACTATCAAGCACCCATCCTCATACACAGACGTTACAAGAAGGGAACCCAACATACAGAGCCTCAGTTTTTTTACGTCTGAGCTGCTTATATACAGAGTTCATGTTCAGAATATGGACTCAGTTTTCCATAGTCATCTTTCCTATTTTTTAAATCATACATAGCCATAATGCTGGCAAGTACAGGGACAGACAAAAGGGACTCAGACTTTTTTAAAAATGTATGTATGTAGGGACATATATATTTTTTTCATTTTTGGATGTTTCCCTTAATCATATCTTGAATTAATGCAGGGCTTGTTCATTCGGAGCTCTCATTACCCTCTTAATTAACTGTGCACAGATGGAAAAAGTCGGAATTGCTTCACTCGAGTTGTTCTGCTAGTTTTAAAATGAGATGGCAGATGGAGGACAAGGCAGAAAGGGCTCAGCTCAGAGGTAGGAGACAAGTTTTCAAGCTGTCACAGAAACGTCAACAAACGCTCCATCTGTTTATGAGGTGTACCAGGCAGAGGCAGTTTTAAGTGCCATCCACAGACGTGAGTTCAAAGAACCCCCAACAATTAGCAGCAAAATGGAAGTTGCAGTTTTGGTTTGAGATTTACCAGGACATCGTCAATTCATATTGCTGACATTGGATTTGAGAGCAGCCAGCACGCTGCTTGCGGCAACATTCTCTGCATGGCAGTGGCCAGGATGAGCTCAGGACCCTCAGGGCATGCATTGGCTTGCTAAGACTACATCCCTAAAGCTCTGTGTACAAGCCTCAGAGAAAGGAGAGAGGTTTCCAAAGGCCTTAAAGCAAGCGAATCTCTTGAGACTGATAAATAACTCTCAAGGAAGCAGCTCTGATCTTGTTCCCCATGAGAAATAAGCCCACAGAAAGGAATAGTCCTCAGCTGAGGACCCCGAATGCAGACACAGTGCTTGTGGAAAGAATCTCCTCTAGTTTCGACTTCCCAGAAGTTTTCTATAAATGAATGCAGGATTCCCTGGAACAAATCAGTGCTAGCCTTTGGGAAGTACAGGCAATTGAGTGTAACTGAAGCCGCGTACACAAGGTGATGCAGGTAAGAAAGAATAAACTTCTACCTTCTCCTTTCCTAGGATAGCCCTTCTTGCACTGCTCCAATGGGACATTAAATTGTTATCCTGTTGGAAATAACACGTACACACTGATCTTAACGTGGGAGGGCACAGCAATGTTATTATCATTTTAGAGAAGCAATAGCGCAGTGTAAAATAACCATGTCAGGGCTATACGTAACACAGTGGCACTGGATATTTAAATAACCTAGGAAGCCTACAAGGAACACATCTGTTTCTTAGTGCGGAAGCCAACTTATGTGAGCATTGTACATCTGTATTTAGGCTTTGTTGGTTTATGTATGGTTAGCAGGCATGGTTGTTTAAAACTGAATTGTACCCATGTGGTTTCCACGTAGTCAGAGATGCTAGAAGAAATACTCACAAAAAAGCAGTTCTGCACAGCTTCTTGTGATATACTTGCTAATTCTTTTTCCAGTAACTTGAGTTCTTTTTGGGCGACACCATATGTTACAATGATAGGAAGAGCCAGGACCCCATCTCTATACTGTCATTTCAAAACTGAAGTTATGGACTTGTATTTTACTCTGCTTCAGAGGTATCCGGATCTGCCTCAGGTCCAATATTTTTCATAGCATCTTTTTTTTCATAACGAACAGTTTCCAGACAGAAACTAAGTAGTCCTCTGACAAATGCTTGTAAATGACATTCTCAGCAAAAGATGCAATGAAAGGTTTTCTGTTTCTTCTTGATATGGTGCCTATATTTTTATTTATATGAAATCACAGCTGCTTTTTCCTCGCTTATCTCTAACCCCTCATCATGGCTCCATACCATACAGTTAATTTTAGACCCAACTGGAAGGGAACATATGTGAACCATAAAATACTGTCCATTCTGAGGATGCATTGAGTATTATCTACCAGTTGAGACAGAACAGCAGAAGACCAGGCAGCCTGGTCCTGTTCACACCTTTATCAAAATCTGTTCTGCAGTTTTAGGCAATTATGTGTTGCCTGTGTGTATTCACCTACATCAACATTTTGGTTCAGACCAAAAGTGTACTTTTGAATATCAAAACTCCCTCTTTACTACACTTCAGCTCACGTGGTGAAGCAGGCTTGGTGTGCATGAACTAAATTGCTTTTGGATGAAGCTTGCTCCTAATGCACAATTGAACAGTCAGACTTTGGGACCACACATAAGCTAAGTAATTCTCTTTAAATGATTATAGCATGGCCACTGGTCCTTTGCATCAACTGTTTTGATCTCCACAAGTGTTCCTATAGGGCCACACTACTTGCCAAGCATAGACACTGCTTCTGATCTGCATTATTGAGTCCTTCCTTGTGGGACTGACAGGATATTGTTTGTAAGTATGCTTTGAGATTGAAGGGAATATTTGAATATAATAAAATATATATTTAT
>NW_009618089.1:0-18332 GCF_000690535.1 Cariama cristata | reverse complement strand
AAAAAGCGCTTTCTCGCGTTGAGCTGGTTTCCCTGCGGCAGGCTTCCAGCAGGAGACCGAGCCAAGCCAAACAGACGGGCAGACCTGCCTGAGAAAGGGCCGAAACGCACGCTCGGAAGTCGACAGCGAGACCCCCTTGGCCTCCTTGAACTTTTGACAGGTGTCTGACGCCTTTGCGAGGTCGATGGCATTTTCTCCAAACTTTAGTGAAAGTCGGACAGGGACTTTTCAACTTCTGGTGTCTTTGAGTTTGGCACGTTGTCTTTTCATTGTGGTTTAACAAGGAAAAAAAGCCCCGAGCGAAACACCTCAGCGTATTCTGTAGCACTGCTGAGAGCGGCTTTCAAGCATTTCCAAGGTGCAGACTCATGGTCTACTTAAAAGTGTGGCTGCGTGGCAGTGTTAAGAAGCAGCAGGTAAATGTACTGTATTGCAGAAGCAAGTGAAACAGATTTACTTCGGCTGACACGAGAATTTATTTTTCAAGCAAGTTGCTGTGCGCTGGAGGAGGGTGTATTGGAAGGAGGTTGAAATGTATCGGGCCAGATGAGGTCTGAGAGGATGAAACAGAATAAGAATAAAAAAGAATAAGAAGGGTGTGGAATAGGAGTTTAGGAAGGCAGCTGTGGTCGTGTCTTTACACCAGACTTGAGGGAAGAAGCGCGTCCTAATAATGCATGTATCAGAATAAATGTAGATATGCCTTTCGTTTTCTAATGGAGGACTCAATTTGAGTAATTTCCTGGTAACTTGTTTTTACAAATATGATGATGTTGATACTAAGGTGATTTTTAAAAAAAAAAAAAAGTCAATTTTGTGTCACAGCCACTGTTGTTCCCTTGGCTTTGTCTTCAGAGAATTTAACATTTAGAAAACAGTGTGAAGAAGATGCAGTGTCCTTAGAGCGATGAGAATTTGTAAGTCTGTCAGTTCAGTCTGTAGTGTCTTCAGGTACTAGGGAAGTTCCAACGCCTCAGGGATGCCTATTTTTAACTCTGATTTTGGTTGCGTTCCTTTACAGGTAATAGCTTATAGGAGTTTATGAGCTTTATCTGTGATGTCGTGTACTGGTATGATGGAATTGATTCATGCCCTAAAAGTTGTGACAGCTGGGGCCATGGTCTGGCTTTGTTCGTTTGTGAAGGACATACTGTTTGTTCTCTATGGACTTCCTTGGCATTCCGAGATAAACAAAGGCAGGTTTAGATTCACAGAGTTTGAATGGATATGATTGAAGTCCTTCAAGAAAATGGAATAGTTTGCACTGATACTGTGTCCTTCTATTGATACAGTTTGTGACTTAAAACTTGCCCTAGCAACACTTCTGTCATTTTGTAAAAGTGAATTTGATTCTTATACAGAACACAGATTATTTTTTTTTCCAGTCTTTTGTGATTTCCGACACTCATTTTTCTTCCCAAGTTTTCTGCTGCTTGAGTGTAGTCTATGAGTAGTACATTTAAACTTACTAATAAGTCTTGGTTTGTTGTTTTGGGTTTTTGTTGTTGTTTTAAATTTATCTTTTATGGACTCAGAAGTATTCCTTGACGATCTGCATTTGTGGATCACATGTTGGAAACTCTTGTCTTGGAGTCTTCGTTTTGCTAAGTGCAATGCCTGTTTGTACCCTGGATAAAAGAACAGCGGAGTTTTAAAGCAAAACAAAGTCAAAAGTGACTTGTGAGCTCCAGTCCCACTGATCTTCAACTACGATCTAAGTGCCGGTCTGCAAGGGGCAGTAACTGAGCATGGGAGAGGAAGGACCAGCTTGGTCAGGGGCCTTCAGACCGAGGTAGGAGCTCAACATGAAGCAGCAGTTCAGAAGAAAGGAGGGGAGGGTGTTTCAGGCTCTGTCCTTCAGTGCCTTAGCTTCTACCAGGTTGTGTCCAGTTAAACATAGTAAGACACAGTTTAAAAAAAAAAATAAATCTGGAAGTGAGGAAATAGCTAGGAATATCCTTTCCATCTCCCAAGTGTGGACATACATGTTTCACTACAGCTGCAGGAAGGAAGCTGTGGAGAGGGATTAGAAGTGAGGTTGTGCGTTCTTGCTGCTGCACTATTTCTGCCCTCCTGAGTCGAAGGTGACTGTAGGAAGACACAGCGCAGTATGCACTCCAGAGAAGTTGCTACGGAAAAAAAATTGATAGAAGCAGGTGCTCAGATGAATGATAGGAGTGAGAGAAGAATAGATCAGAATATCACAAAATAAAGTGAAAAATGAAGGTGGAGGACGCTATTTTCCTCCTACCTTGCACGTACGTGAGGAGAAATTGGAGGAAAGATGGAGCTGATGCACAGAAGAGTATGGTGGCTTCATGCTTCTATGGAGAAGGAGCAGCCAGCAGTTCTTTATGGAGCTGTCACAAGTAGGGAGAAGATTGATGCTGGGGTATTCCAGATTGACATGACTGCTTCTAGTCTCCAGCCTTAGTTAAAGAGTTTGAGGGTAAAAATGTAACATAAACAGCTTTACTGTTTGTCTAACAGCGAAAAGCAAAACTGAAATCCTTTGTGTATACAAACTCTAAATCAAACTCATGGGGAACAGTGATATTGCTGTACACTCTCTGTGCTAGAGAGAGAGAACTTGTGGAAAGTATCTGATATCTGAGCAAACATGAGAGCAGAGAAAACCGCATGTGGACCAGCCAAAAAAACTTTATCGGTTTCAGACTAAACACTGATGTGTGACTTTTCTTCTTTTCTTTTTTCTTTTTTTTTTTTTTTTTTTTTTTTTTTTTTTGTCTGGCTGGATCCTCAGTGCCCATGTATTGCTGAGGAATGAGTAAGACTGAGGAGGTTGTAAAATTTTTTGTTTGTTTCTTTCACTTAGGAAATCTGTGAGCCCATAGCAAAAGAATGACATGGCAGGAAAAAATTCTGTATTCAGTCTCAGAGAGCCTCTTGCCATTGAGGAGGGGCAAAAATAACTTAAGAGTTTGTTTTGCAAATATGTGATTTTTAGGCTTTTTGTAGGCTCATCCTTTCCTAGTGTAATTATCACATTCTGTATTGCCAGATGGATTGAGGGCAACTTTCAGTTTATATTTGAGTGTGTGTGGTTTTTGTTTTGGGGTTTTTTGTTTGGTTTGGGGTTTGTTTTTATTTTTAGTTCTTCGGGTTTTTTTGGGGGGACAACCTTCTGGGTTTCAGGCTGAAGGAAGCTATAGTAATGCCATAGACCTCATGGTCAGTAAAATGCTTTGAAGACATCAGCATGCTATTTTGCCTGAGAACTGTTTTGCATTTGTTCCTTTATTTATCTTCATTTCTATTTATTTATAACTTTTTTAAAATCTGCATTTTATACAACAGCAATTTTTTTTTAAATCACTTTTTATTGTCCAGCTGACTGAAAGTCTGTTGAGACTATTTTGGTAGTTCTCTTACCTACCCGCCTGATCACAAGATTGATGCAATTAGAGCAAGGTTGATATTTAGGCTAGATCCAATCCCTAACTGTAACTTTTGAAGTTATGTCTCAGTGCTGGAACTGGGAAGAATTTCTATTTAAATATCTAAGATCTGATACCAGATAAGTCAGTGAAATGCGAAATATTCTTATTTTTTCCTAAAGCGTAACATGTTCTCTGCTAACATCCTGGAAACTAAGATAGTTACTGAGTGTAAATGATAGGTAAAATAATCATGGAAAAGCTGAAGGGAGATGTTGTTGTTAGGAGAGTGCACAGGGATGCTGGAGTTCTGGTTCCATTTTTGTCATTCCGTCTAATCTCAGGCAAGTAGCTTTTCCTTTCTGCTTTTTACCAGTATCTAAAGTGGCAATCCAGGATACTTCATATGAGTATCGAAAATAGACTAATACTGGAAGGTGATGTGGGAGAAAGCTTAGACGTTTAAAATAACATTTAACGTTTAAAAAAACTTCACATATCCTGCTTGTTTGTCATATCCTGCTGTCAGAACTATATAGCATGCTACTGTTTATTTTAATGCTAATGTTTTGACCCTGACTTAAATCAAAATGTGATCCAAAAAGAATGACCTCGATCAAACTGAAAACACTCTAGCAGCTGAAGTAGCACATCAACATCATGAACAGTGTGAGGAAAACACAGGGAATAAAAATTGCCCATGCTATCTGTGGTTTTGAAACTGAAGTATGGGAGAGCTGATGAGGTGTACACTATGTCTTTGCTCTCGTGAGTGATAAATATTAACCGTGTGCTTGAATTGAAAGTTCTCATTCTTGTTTGCAGAATCTTTGGGATACATTAAATGTCAGTCAAAATTGTAACGCGATGGACAGGAAGTTGAGACCTCATCTTCTCTATGATCTTCAAGTGGTTGCTATTCTCTCCTCTGCATCTCTTTCTCCCTCACACGTGTCCGGGTCTGTTGCACGTGTGAGGCAGACTGAGGTACCTCACCTGTGGAGGCCGATGGAAGGAGAGTGTGCCGCCGTTCAGGGCCTTGGATCGTAAACTCTTGAAGAAACTTGCTATGTATTTGCATAGTGCCTAACATGATGAAGCCCCTCCAAAGTTTGCAGAAGTCTGTAGGCATTGGTTTATTTAATGCTTTCAGTTGTGATTTTTGGGAATGATTGCCATTATTGCAATATGGGTTACTTTGAGTCATTTGGATACTTTTGAGCATGTTAAAATTTCAGCATGTGCAGTAAAGCTTGGAAGTTTGCTGTGTGTCACTTTATTTCGAAACCTACCCAGTTTTACTCTGCTTAAAGTGATAAATGTTATAATTCCATGGTGTGATGTACTAAGTTTATAAGTGCAAAGAATCTTTCAAACTGTACGCTTGGTAAATCGCCTAGGAGTCTGACAGTGAATGGTGAATGTTGTGGTTCATGCATAACCAGCAGTAAAAGTTGTGCGACTGAAGGGCAGGATAGAACCAGTTTGGTTTGTTCCTGTGTTTGTGGGTTCAGCAAGAATAAAAGTCAATAAAGACCCATTTTATTTCTCTTGCTAGTAACTTCTATCCAGTTTGTCCATCTATGGCATGAACTTACCTGGGTGTAACAGGAGCTGCAAGAAGGTGTCTTTATATTTTTTTTTTTCTCTAGAAGACAGCATTATGAAGTAAATCTGCCCTCCTCATGGTAATAAGTGGGGGGTACTGAGGACTGCACTGGACAATACCTTGGGTGGCCTGCTCTAACAGGACCTGCTCTGACCAGGCGGCTGGGCTGGAGGCTTTGGTGTAATAGAATGTGCACAGGCTTTTAAAAGTTACTTTAAAAAGAGCCCAAGCACCCCTTGGTTATAGTTTTTTTTTAGAAGTTATTTAAGTCAGGAAGTACAGCTAATAGTGGTGTTAAACAGATTGAATCACCATTTGAGGGAGTGATGATAGGAGACATAGTTGCAGACAAGCGTGGTTCTGATTTGAATAATTTGCAACACTTGTTTCCACTGAACCTCTTATATACCCATTGTTCATCAACTTGATTTCTTAGATCCATAGATTTGAAGTAGAATGGGGTCCTTGTAGAGGAGGGTGGTAGGGAAGAAAAAAAAATGGCTGAGAAAAGTTCTCAAAGAGGAGGTTTTTAAAGAGGGAATTTTAGCTTTTGAAAATCAAAAGCTTTCTCGTTTCCTTACAGGCATATTCTGTTGGAAACATCTCAAGGTAGTTTCCTCAGTGTGAAATTGGATGGCTTCAGCATAGTTTGATGTGACTAGCTTATGAAATGTCTTTATTTTTGTAGTAGATAAGCTGCAGACTGAAAATGTCTGGGTCAGATTGAAGATGATAGAAGATACTAATATTGAGACAGAGTAAAGAAATCAGCTATTTTTCATGACATCAGCTTCCTTTAGGGTTTTTTTGAGTCCCCCATTTGAGATGTTCATATAGTATGTTAAGTGAATTTAAAAATTGATTATCTGAAGCATGTAAATAAATATGAAATAACCTAGCAATACAGAAAAAGTCTTAATGAATCGGTGATTTTGCACAAAAATACTGTACAATATTTGCAGGTGGAATTTGTAGATAGTGGTAAAAATTGTCCAGGCAACTAGATAAACTGCAGGGTGTTTGGTTTTGGTTTATTCCCAGCAGTGGTTCATGCTCTACCTTGGAGGCTGGTTACAAGGAATTCCTCCCAGCTCTGTTCTGGGACCTGTCCTGCTTAATATCTTTGTCACTGATCTGGAGTTGGAGCGTACCAAACCCGGGGAGCAGTCGGCATGCTCAAGGGCAGGGCTGCGTTTCAGAGAGATCTAGACAGGACAGAGCAATGAGCTGACAGGACATTCATGAAATCCAAAAAGGACAAATGGAAAGTCCTTCGTATGGGACAGAATAACCACTTGTAGGGGATACAGGTTGGAAATGCTATACATGAGTTGGCAATGTACCCCGGCAGCATACAGGAGTGTAGCCACTAGACTGAACAAAGTGATTAGTCCTGTTTACTCAGGACTTAATAGGCCACACCTAAACCACTGCATCCAGTTTTGCTCTCAACCATCCCACTGGAAGACCACAAAGATGGTCGGTGGGCACCTGACCTATGAAGAGAGGCTGAGGAACCCAAAGCTGCGTGGAGACGAGGCGTTGGAGGGACCTCGTGCAAGCCGGCCAGTATGAAAGTGGAGGTTGTGAAGAAAATGGAGCCAGACTCCTCACAGAGATGCATGACAGGAGCCTGAGAGACAGTGGTCATAAAGTGAAACAGGGAAAGTTTTGGGTTTTGCCAGGAGGTGCTGGTCTGTGATGATCTGAGTAAGAAAGGCACTCGGGCACTGTAAAATATCATTAAAAATGCTATTTATTAGAGCTAAAACTACAAAGAAAGAATAGTATAGATAATCTTAGATGTGTTTTGATGCTGGGAACCCCAAGTTGTGCAGCATCAAACATACCTCCAGTCCATGTGCCACAGACTGTGCAGACCCCGTCCGTAGGAAGTGTTACCCTGTGTTGGTCCTTTGAGTGACTGTTGGATTTTCTTACAAGAAAACAACTCTATTCATAATTTCTACTGTCAAGCAGAAAGGATGCTCACATGAGAACTTACCGCTGCACTTTTAGATAAAGGCAAGGCCACCCATCATTGCTGGTACCAAGTGGGAGCTGCCAGCAGGCTGCTCAGCTCCTCCTGAGCTCAGCCTACAGCACAGCACAGCCATGGGCCTGCTCGGGTCGGCTCTCGCCTGGATCGCCGACTCCTCGACCTATTATGGTTTTCTACTCAGGATCACTACAATGTTCTGGCTTGACATAATGACACCGTATTTCACCATGAGGACGGTCAGAGGTTGAAACAGATTCCCTAGAGAGGCTGTGGAATCTCTGTCCTTGGAGGTTTTCAAGGCCCAGCTAAACAAAAGCTTAAGCACCTTTGTCCAACTTCAGCATTCACTGTGCTTCAGCAGAAGGTTGAGCTAGATGACATCTTATGGTCCATTCCACCATGAATTGTTCTGTCTCGATGCTTTGGGTCTTCCTCATGATCTTAAAAACTTGGTTGGAAGTTGTGATAACTTTGTCGCAACTGATGGGAATATCTCTAAGACAGGAGAGTTCTGAGTTTCCACATAACTCCATGGTGAAATTGGTGCTATGGTAGTAGTAATTTAGATATAATTTAGATAGAAGCGGAATTCTAATTGGATCCAGGAAGTTTCACATGTCACTGTATCGCTAAAGAAATGTGATCATAGAATAAAAAAAGGACCCTGTCGGCCATTCCTTGTTTTGATAGTCATGCCTTGCATATGCTTTATTTGTCCTCTAGTTTTCATTCTTTCACTTGAAAAATTTGTTTCATCAGGAATATTTGTATCCTACTTTTCATGCGAAGGATGATATAGCCATTAATTTCCATCTTTGCTAGCTGCTGGTAATATGACAATAAATTGAATTGTGGTTGACATGTTAATATACAAGATGTATTAAAGTAATACTTAACATCTGTACAACTCAGATATATGAAGAAATACTGAGAGATCTGGATATTGAATGTTGCCAAGTTTGGCTGTTCCTTTCTTGCAGCAGATGACATCGAGTACTTGGTCCTTGCTGGAAACCATTTCCTTCTCGAATGTTTGCTTTGATGTTCTGGACCTGTGTGTAACTTCAGTCTGTGGAGCCAGCAATGGGCAGTCTAGAGGTACCAGAAATGGCCGTTATCTAGCAAGGCCCTTGCCCCCAGCCATCCTGCTACTTAATTCAGTGACAGCAAGCACTAAGACTAGTCTTGCCCTCTTAAGTTGTTGCTTCTAAGTATAAGAAAACAAGGAAGGGGTGGGTGTGTGAGGAACTTTTATATTAGGATATAGCTGCTTTTATACTCTCATATACCTTGTCAGTTGCTTTTCATGTAGCTTAACTAGGTCATGATCTGCCCAAATAGCTTTGGCTAAACTGTATCTTTCAAAATAATGAAGAGATTAATTCCCTGGTTTTGGGGAAACCTCATTATATCTGATGCTGAAGGAGAGATCATTGTCATTGACAGAGACTGAATCTTCACAGGTGAAGTTATGCTGCCAGTTAGTACTACTGGGTATCGATATCTGATGGAGAAAAGACTGAAACAAACTTCCAGTTCATCAAGGAAAATATGATCAGAGTTGCAGTACTTGATAAGTCCCATGAATTCTTCCTTTGATTAAATTGAATTTCTCTAGGGAAAAAGACATTAGAGTAAGAAATTGAATAAAAAATTATTTATTTAGCATTACTTAATTGTGCTTTAAAATACCTGTATTGGGAAAAAAATTTCTAATACTGAAGGGCCATTTAATCTAGCAAAGGTGTGCCTATTTAGGTAGAGACTTGGTGCTAGGTATGTCGAAGTAGAAATGAGAGGTATTTTTGAGTGAAGATAATTGACTGTTACCTTAGTTAAGGGGCAACTTAGTGATGTGGGGTGGTTGCAATCTTTAAAGTAGAATTAGATGTCTCTCCAAAACACATTCTGTAACTAAGCTTAAGGATTTGGAATTACCGGGTGAAATTGTGATCTGTGTTGCACAGGATGTCAACCTAGGACATCATAGCAGTTTCTGAAAGAGGCTGACCAGAAGAAATTGTGTATTTACTTCTGAGGAGTAACTGCTTCCACGGTATTTTGGGTAGCTGAATTTAATTTCTACAGTTAAACGTACTTAAGCATTTCATTTCCGTATACCTACTTTCACCTTTAATTTCTTATGAATGTTTTTGGATTTTTTTTTTTTCCCCAAAACTGGAATACCCCTATTTTGTTTCATTCTCCTTGCCCTATATTTTATCTTCTTTCAAAACTTGCTGCAGCTGTTCTTCTCCACCCATTTCTTTTCTGGCTTTATCAGACATTGCGGCCAGCTTTTTCCTGCTGCTCTGTGTTCTCACGTGGCAAGTCAACAGACTGCTCTGCTAAACAATCAATAAGTAGCATTACTGCCACATCATTAACACTAGGGCTTTAACGTTAGGCTTTTCCTACCTTTTCTTGACCTTCAATTGTTGCATTTATAGACTTCATATGGTAGCTGATTAAGCATTATCTTGCTGCTCTTTTGCTTGTCCTCCAGGCTTAATAGCTGGAGTGGACGCTTGAGTAACAGCTGACACGTGAGCATAGAGAGGGTGGAGATACTGTGCTCATCCCTCCCAATGATTCTTCTCTCCAGTTGTAATTTAGTCTTAACCAAGTTGCAAATGTGTTATGCAGTGAAATCTAAATGAATGCGTTATCCAAGTTGCCTTGTTGTTCTGTAAATTCCTGCAGTACCACCCCGATAAGTGACTGAAAAAACCCCAAAACCAACGGGAAGAGGGGGGGAATCAGGGCAGGGAGGAGATCAAAACTCTTGTCACTTAGTAGGCCACTGTTTCTGTGTCATAACATTGGTTAAGAGGAGTGATAGAAAGCATCCTCTGTAGCAGGTAGCAAGGTTGGAGTAAGGATTGAAAACTGAGCGGTGTCCGCAGAGCGTGTAGCTCTTACCTGATTGGATTCACATCGCCAGCAGGACATTTAGATGTTGGGAGGTATCTGTCTGGTGCTGTTGTCTTCCTGTTTTGTGGGGGTTTTTTTGAAACTGAAAATCTCGTCCTCCTTCCCCTTTTATACAGTGTAGAAAACAATTCTTGCTCTCTGTGTAGGTTTATTAAGGTCGTTAGTCAGCCTGGATGTACCTTTTAAGTAAGTCTTTGTGCTATGTCAGCACAATCCATTTTTTTGAGTAAGTGGGTTTTGTGGGTCTGTTCAGTGGCTAATTTCGTAAGAGTGCAAGTTTGGAAGGCTGACATTAATGGTAATAGTTACGTTTGTTGTCAGTTAATGCGTTGTTCTGAGGCTGCAGAATCTATGAACCCACTGTCGTTTCTTGCAAACTAGATATGAAATGTTTCTATATGCTGAAAAGGTTAGAATTCCAATAAGTCCATGTTGTCTATGCACACATCAGTTTGCAGTGCCACATGAGTAGTAAAACTTATTGCCACAATTTCAGATCTCAAATTTGAGAACTGAAGTGTGATGAAGATTTAAGAGTAGTTTGGAGGAGCTGCTGCTTTCCACCTCTCTCATTGCAGGATAGGTTATCTTGGGTTTGAGGCTAGTTCCAATTAATTTTATGTCTGTACAAGCTCAGTAACGACGAATTTATAGAGGTATAACCTAATTTAGCATATTGACATTTTTAAATATTTAAAATCACCATGGTTAGAAAGAATAAAAAGCCATAATTTGAATGGCCCAAAGCCAGAAAAAAGGATGCTATTTGCAGATGTTGCATTTCTTTTTAACTTCCTTTTAAATTTTTCCCTCTCTTTAAATGATTTATGAGATGTTTCCATGAGTGTCAGAAGTATTGTTCTCTTTGACTTAAAAATAATGTGAGCTAAAGTCTTTCTCCAGATGAGAGAATTATTCTCCTTTTTTTTGTGTGTGTTCTCATTCATACCCCACTATGAAATCTTCATGAAAAAACAGAATTGGATATTATTTCCTGAGAAGCATTTTGGAGCCAACAATTAAATGTCTTTGGAGGAACAAATGAAATTATTGAAATGTTTAAAAGTAATGCACCAACTTAAAACAAATGTTTTTAATAGGTATTTTAAAGCATTTAGCAACTTTTAAAGTAGTATTTGACTTTCTTCAGTTGTGGGTTTGTTTTTTTTTTAAGTGAAGTTTTATGATATTTATTGCTACCATCTGGAATAGACTGTTTTGGTCAATGGCAGGTAACTTTTTAAACTCTTACTACAAAAAAGTCAGATTAAAATAAAAATTCCTCTAGCTGAAGTGGATGAAAATGCAAATGTCTGTAAGGTGGAAATACAGGCTGAGTACAGCATAAGCATCTGAGAATAAAGGCACTTGAATAATGTGTGATTCTTTTTTCTGTCCATCTAAAATAATCTAAAGTATTTTTCTTAGAAAAATAACTAAATAAGGGGAGACTGCAAGTTGTAGTATGTGTTCCTTTCAGTGAGCTTTTTTGTTTCTAGATATGTTTCTATAGTTTTATTGCAAAGATATCTCTATTACACAACACATCCAGTCAGGGCAAACTCCATAAAAGAAACCTTCAAGCGCTTGCATCGTCTCCTGAAGTGTGAAACAAATGTTGTGAGCCAGATATGTGAGCGGTGTCTTCAGGATGGAGACCTGCTTTCTCCCTTTCTCAGGCTAAGCAGTAGCTTCATTGTCTGCCTGGGGCCTGTGTTCTGAATGAGAATTGCGCTGTCACTTTCTGTTTTGTGGCTGGCTTTAAAAACTGAATTGATGACTGAATTCCTGAAAATCTACATCAGCTAAGGGGAAAAGAAACGAGTGGATGAACACAAATGTGACAGCTCTCCTTACTAGGAAAGGACCTTGCTGTGTAAAGAAGGTTGTCTTGTATCTAAAGGCAGAAATGACATGAGTAAGTTAGCGAAAGATTATACGCAAGCTTAGTTGGGTAACAGTGTATGCACTCAAATTTGTGCTGCTGTGTGCAGTAAAATACAAATTATTTGACTTTTTTTCCCCCTCACTGTGGAATAGTGAGTCATGCCCTCAGGTGTTGCAGCACAAGTGATCTACTGTCTCTGTTTAGCTTGGGCAGAGGTTGGTGCGTATGAACTTATTTAAGCATGTGTTGTGTAAAGTCATAAAAATAACTTTTTATAATCAGTAGTACAAAATGAGGTTTTTAATGAAAATTCTGTTTGTTATTTAGCTTAACATTACTTTTTTGTTGCACGTGATGATTAAAGTGCATTATCTAGGAGTGTTTCTATTTCAACTCTAATACATAAAAAATAAAAATTTGGCAAGCTGGCTTTTTGAGGGACGGTAATCAGGGGTTTTAATAAAGAAAAAAGAAAGAATATGTTTCTGTGTAAAAAGAGTTCAAAGTTATTTTCGCATGTGATCTTTAGTACTTTGTGTGTATCTAATCTGATCAGATCTTACCAATATCAAGATCAGATCTGATCGATACGTACAAAAACCTTAAGGGCAGGTGTCAAGAGGTTGGGGCCAGACTCCGTTCAGTGGTGCCCAGCGACAGGTTAAGAGGCAAGGGGCACAAACTGACACATGGGAAGTTCCATCTGAAGATGAGGAAGAACTTCTGTCCTGTGAGGGTGGCCGAGCACCGGCACAGGCTGCCCAGAGAGGCTGTGGAGTCTCCTCTCTGGAGAGATTCAAAACCCTCCAGCACACATTGCTGTGTAACTTGCTGCAGGTGACCCTGCTTTGGGAGGGGGGTTGGACTGGATGATGTCCGGAGGTCCCTTCCAGCCCCCACCATCCTGTGATTTACGGTCTTGGCTGTGATGGCTCTTCCTGAGATCTGTTGGGAAAATTATTAATTTCCCTTCGTTATGGACTACTGGAAAAGAAACAAGCGAATTGGCTATGTAAGTGCAGGAGGATTTAGCTGGAAAGGAAGCCTGCTGGCTGGTGATTCTCTTGCCTGAGATTCGCTGGCACATAAAAGAGTGTTCTTTTAGATTTGCAGTGAACAGTCACCTGCTGGGATCTAGGCTGAAATTCAGGCTGATAGCTACACCGTTTTGGAGAATTGGCCTTTCTTTAAGCAGCTTTTATTGTATTGAACGCTGAACTGGGATGTGTTTCTTGAGACTTGCCAGCCGTTTGTATTCTTGAAGCCAAGAAAAATGGTTACTTATGTTAGAGCATAATACTGTTTTTCTTTATTTGTGTGGTATTTAATTTTTTACAATGTAATTTTCCTTTCATAATAATGTTACTTTACCATTCTGTATCCACCTGCCTGTATTTCACGTGCTGCTCAGTTTTCCACTGTTCAGGATGATTGAAATTGTAAGATTGCGCATAAGCAGTTAATTCATAGCCAAAGCTTTAGAACCGACTCATCCAGTTTTAGTTGTGCTGTTTAACCGGTAGTGATACAAACGCCGTAATTACAGTTACATAGACAGAACTGAATGACATTTAGCACATTGTAATTGGCTCATGTGGTTATAGTTACCTTGAAGTGAGCTTAGTCATTAAGGCAAAGGGTTGGAAACTGGACTTTTAAAAAATTTGGTGTAAATCAGGTGAGATTTAAATAATTGATCTGACTCTGTTTTAGTAAGTCGGAACACTATTCCCAGAATTTGGAGAAAATTCATAGACTGGATGATACTGGATTGTATAAATACAGCTTATAAGAAAATTAGGAAATTGGTTTAGACAAAAGTTAAGGGACAAAACAGTTCTTACAAGCATGTCAGAGGATGTATAATGATGATTAACATAAAAATAAATGAAAGCACTATGTTATGGAGTAGCTGTTCTAGAGCTAAGTATAGTGTTTTTATAAGCATATGTGCCAGAATGTACGTTCCTATTGAAATGAAGAAATTGATAGTGGCTAAATTAAAGAAAGATTTGCAAAGCCACCTTAAAAATGGGATCTCAGTCAGGGTAGGCCTCATAACCTGTGAACCATGGAGAATTTTTTTTATTGTTGCGCACCAAGAGTCTTGGCATATTCAGTGGTCTCGCATTACATGCAAATTTATTCTGTTATGTGTAATTTTGGCACATCTAAAGACTGGTGTTGGATAAAGTGATTTTGATAGTAAGTTTGGGTTTACTTTGGAGACATGTAGGATTTTAAAATTTTCTTCTTGGTGTTTTGTAGGTCTGTTCTTTTCTTATTTTAAGCTCAAATATAAAAGCCTTGGACCAGAGACATTTAAAATTGGAATGTGTTGAGCAAAATTTGGCTGCTAGCTATATAAACTTGTGAGAAGATGCTGCTTAAGCTTTGAGGAATTTAAGTGAATTCAGCATCTCTTTAGCCCCCTGTTGTTTCCATTTTTATTACTTCAGGTGTTTATCATCAAGCACTGTGATGTTGTCGGAAAGGGCAGGGAAAAGCATTTAGAAATCTACTGGTAATAATGACTAGATAGTGTTTTTACTGTTCCAGAAAGCTGTGGTTTGGGGGGCAGGTGGTGGTGGGTTTTGTTTTGCCATTTTTTGAAGAGTTTGGAAAAGCTTAGAAAACGTTCTCTGTAGAAAAAGGTGTTTTGGAGCAAGCAGAAAGACCTACATTCATAGTCCTTTTCTGATATCTTTTATGCACTTTTCATAGAAAAGTTGACTTAAGCAAAGGAGTTGCATTTTAAAAGCTGTAAATTGAAAACAGAAAATGAAGCTTACAGTAGTTTTAGTGTTTGCTGTTGCTTATATCGCTTCTGTTAATAGTGACCTGCTGTCTGAAAAGAGGGAGCCAGGGTATGCAAGCTGGAAAAAATTGACCCTGAAATTACTTAATGTCCTAGTAGTGACAGTGACTGAAACTGTCACGGATTCTAATGAATCTGATAAATTTGCTTCTTGTGGGAGCTTTAAAGGATAAAGGTTTTCTGCTGACAGGGATCAGTGTGTACCTCTTAGAAGAAAATTCTCTCTTCAGCGTAGGTGAGAAGGAGACTGCGATTCTTCTGGCCTTGAAATCTGTGGATATCAATCTTCATCCTTTTCCTTCTTTGGGCTGTGAACATGCTAATAGCATTTAAAGTTTAACTAGTAACTATTCTAATCAGCCTTCAGGGCTTCAATTGCCTGTAGAGTCAGGAAGAAATTATCTTCCTACTGTGTAATTTGGCTTCTTGGCTGCTGATTTGTGCGGTGGCAGATCAGGCTGTGACAGCTGAAATGCTCCCTACCCCAAATGTTGTGTTGTGCCCCTCACAGTGGTTACCAGTCATGCGGCAGGGATGACCGAAATGGCACAGTCACCGGTTCTTAATTTGCTGCAGTTTAATATTCTGGAGTATTAAAGTATTGACTACAGTATTAGGCTGATAATGGAGCATGATGGTATCAGCCCGGACTTTGGAAAGAAGTTTTTCCAGGAGAAATTGTTAGGCACTTTGCAGAAACAGTCATCATGGGGAATGGCTCACCTAATAGAGCATGCCCAAGTGATCTCATACTTAATTGCTTGCAGAGTCTTTTGGCATTGGTAATAACCTATTCTCTGTTGGTGACATACATATTTTGTGTAAAAGGACAGAAATGACTATTTTTGGACTTGCACTGCGGAAGTTTGTGAACTTACTTAGCTCAGGTAGTACAAGTGCAAATGGTGAGCAACTGCTTCTAGTTCTGGCAGGGGCAAATACCCAGAGGGAAGCATTCTGCTCTTCGGGCACCCTCTGCATTTCACTTTGAAGAAGCCTTTGTCCTCTCTGTGATCCATATTGAACAGTCTGAGAGCTGCCCTAACAGGGGTTTGGGTGATTCTTTATGACTCGTCAGTGGAGCCTTTATAAAATGTAATTGGCTTTGCCTCATTTGAATGAGGTGACTCCTTGCTTCATCCTCAGTCGAGAGCCTGAGAGGTCAGTTGCAAAAACAAGCTTTCATCTCAGGAAGGTGTAGGTATTTACTTGTCATTTCCCTGCTTTGATGAAATAACTGATCAAATAGAAACAAAGGCTTAAAAGTTAGTCTAAACCAAAGTAAAAGGTACAACCACAGAAACTTCATCAGCGTCTCAGTTGAGATGCGACCGCTGCGAAATGGCCAGCGGCCAAGGTTTGCAGCGCGCCTGACTTCACCTGGCACTAACTGTCATCTGCTTTCTGGAAACAGTTCTTAAATGATATAATGATGAATGGCACTTCTATTTAACAGTGTCATCCGCTCAAAATGTTCTGTAACATCTGTTGCTTTGTTCATAAGTTGCCACCACAAAGGTGAAATAACTGAAGAGTGGCTGAGAAAGCGTTTGGGGTTTACAGGAGGGCTGCCGGCGTTCAGGCTGCTTGGGTGGAAAGCTTTGGCTGGTGTCTGTCAGCTGCTGCGCGTCTTATCCTTGTGGAAGAATTGTTGCTACTTTCTACTCTTTGTACCTACAGTGTAAATCATCTTTAAAACAGGGGAAAAAAGCCTCAGGGAAATACTAAGAATTTGTGATTTGATGAAATACCCTTTGATGTTTTACAGGTTGTTGATAGATTATGAATATAAAAAGCTGTTTTCTAATGAATTTTTTTTTGTTTGTGCCTGATGTCACAGTCAAGTGCTGTGTATTCTTTGTTTCCAAAGCAGAAAGCTAGAAAATCAGAGAACACTAAAAAGCCCAACCTCAGAGGTGCGATTCCTTTTGACTGTTAGGAAGGTGTGCTTGTATTGATAAATTCTTTTTTTTAAGTTGTGATTGTTAAACTTGCAATAAATCAAATACATGAGAACAGTAATTTCATTCTGAATTCTAAGTTAAAAATTGAGAATTTCCCCTCCACATCAGCTAATCTGTAATTTGTGGGTTTTTTGCACAGATAGGCATGACATTTCTATGAAATTGTGATTAACTGTCATACTTTGCTTTTTAACCTAACATATCAAAGCTTCATTTTCTTACATCTTGCACTGCAATTCGCTTATAGATTATTTTATTTTAGTGGCTTTAAAGACAAAATTAAACAGTGACTTGAATGTCTTACGTATGTATTGCGAGTTAAATTAACAAGAATCCACTTGCTCTTTGTTTCTAGGATTAAACTTTAAACTGATAGACCTACTCCAGTAATTTAAGTTTTAAGAGCCCAAATCTTCATAAGCTGTAGGATTTGATCTCCTAAAGCTGTTCAAATGCTGTTTTGTTTTGTTTTTTAATCTCTTGCCCTATGTTCTGTATAGTTCTTCAATATAAATGCTTGACCACATCCTCGATTCTTGGATTAAGGATGACTTTTGTTTGTTTTGGAAATCATTAAGGTAATAGCAATAAATATGCACACAAAAAAATAATTCTAAGATGTTGCTGACATGACAGACTAGTACTGCTCATGCCACTGTTAATATTGCAGGACACGCATGTTTATAATCTGAGCCCCCCCTTCCCCTCTGTGGTGATTTTCACACTTCTGCCTGAGCTGGGCTGCTGTCTCAGCCTGTGTCACTAAACATTAGAATTTTCAGGTATAGTAGTTTGGAAAATAATTGTATAAAAGTTTGTTGTTTGGGGTTTTTGTTTATTTGGTTGGGTTTTTTGCATACCAGAAGAGACTTTTGGAGATGACAGCAGTAGTCTTTGGTTTATGTTAACTTTTGGTCATATGAAAGCAAGGTTTTGAATTTTGTACCTTTTGGGAGAAGGCATAAAAATATGAGGGGAGTGAGGGGTGCAGAATGGGATGTGCAAACGGTGATATGTTAAGTAGCAGATTGAATTTTGGGTGCTGAGTGAGGTGTCACTATAGCAGCCAGTGAGGAAATGCTTGGGAGAAATATGTGCCAAAAATAGTGTTTCGCTGTGTGGTAGGTGCCTTTAGTCCTGTCTGCCAAGAATGCTTTATTCTTATTTTTGCTTTCTGAAAGTAATGTCACTTTTTCTTTTAAAACATCATAGAGACAAGTGGGAATGTTGGTGACTTTATAATAATTGTTCTTGTTAGAACACTGACCTTCAAAGTGGGAGATGAAGGTTTAAATCTCCTTTTTCAGACTGGAATTCAAATTCCATCTTCCAGAAGCACATGCTATGCTTCTGTGTGCTGAGAAGTCTTTAATTTCTTCCTGTTGAAGTTGTTTCTCTTTGGAAAGAGGGCTGTGTTGTAAAGACAGTCATGGAAAAAGGTGATAGGGGAGGGGAGAAGTTATTTATAGGTGGTGGTTTTTTTTTTTTTTTAAAATACAGTTTTCTGGTTTGAGTTGTTACTGTATTTTATCCTAAACCTGCTTTTTTTTGTATGCGTGTGTGTGAATAGTCTTTTGGGGAGTAAAATTTAGACCTCTCTGAACTTTTCTTTCCCCTTTAACTCATGTTTGTTGTGCTTTAACCCCAGCCAGCAGCTAAGCACCACGCAGCCTCTCGCTCACTCCCCTCTCCCCAGTGGGATGGGGAGGAGAATCGGGA